>NC_136589.1:33177094-33267094 GCF_910589615.1 Taurulus bubalis | reverse complement strand
GTGTTTATATGCACGTGTTTGTAAGCTTGTGATTTAGTGTGTGTCACAGTTGAGATTTGATAGGTATTTGTATACAGCATGTGTGTATGTGGTTTGCACTTGGTAGTCCTCCCAATCTCGTGACTGTCATTCATACTGTGCAAAGGGGTACACACTAAATAATATATCATGTTAAACAAAGATACAGCGTATAATGCAGAGGAGGAAAAAAAGGATGGGGAGGAGGAGCCCGAATGAAATTGAGACGGATAGAAGGATAAAAGATCCAGAAGAAAAAGGGGGACGTGTCATCAGAGCAAGGGCGAAGGTAAGAGATAAACTGGTGGGAATGAAGAGGGGTAGCTAGAGAGAGAGGGAAAGGGATGGACGGAGGAAGAGAGATGGGGTTGCATATGAAAGTGAGAGGGAAAAGGTCAGGGAGGACACAGAGAGTGATGGCACCAAAGGGAGTTGCGTAGTTGATAGCAACCAGGTGTGTGAGACAGACGGAAGCCTTAACCTGGCAGGTGGTGTTTGGCCTAATTGTGCCATCCCCAGCATCTGATTCAGTGTGTGTGTGTGTGTGTGTGTGTGTGTGTGTGTGTGTGTGTGTGTGTGTGTGTGTGTGTGTTCACTTATACTCCTGCCACATATAGCTTTATGCAAAATGGAGAGCCTTACAGAGTGTAAGGCTCTCCAAGGCCCTGAATGGTTCGACATATAGCTGCAAACTCCTTTCCTGATCTCATTGCTTACACGACGTAAGGTCCTCGAACACCAGGGGTGTCTGTGCCTTGATTGAAGAAAAAGTTGAAATAGGGATAAAGGTTTTCTTAGCTTCCATTTGATTTTCTCAGTTTGTTTTATGTTGAGAAAGAATTCATAACACATTTGTAGTGGCCGATAAATCAAAAACAAACATACATCAAAGGGCCATAAACGCACCATGGGTTTGTGGTGTATGCAGGCAACAACAACAAATAATTGAACTAAACACATTTACAGGAACAATAACAGGTTAAAAAGCTATTTTAATGTATCAAAAAATCTAACCTAAATAAGCAAACATCTGAATAAAATAAGTTAATACTAACATCCAATAAATAGCTCCTACAACATTCTAGCTGTGCCTGATCTCTTGTTTTAAATGTGTATGTGGTTATGGCAGCAAGGACTGAAATAATTAGACAATTCACTAAAACTATTTTGATGGTTTTCCATGCAAAAAGAGCCAATCCTGTGATATTTTAGGGCCGTTTAATACATCCAATAATTCATTTAGGCAATTCTAGAGTCCTTTCTTGCTGTTATTTTACAAGATGGATGAATATTTGGATGTGTGCGGGTCGAAGAAACTTAATTCTTAACTAGTGAGGCACCCATACCGATACTGATAGATTACGGTCCGTTAGTTTATTAGTTAAACAATGGTATCGGATCAGTACTCGGTATCAGCCAATAGACAGCGCCCAGATATCGGTACCTGTCTCGGGACTGAAACAGTTGGATTGGTGTTTCCCAACTTTTAACTCAGGTCTTGAATCTTCAACACACAAACACACACACACACACACACACACACTCACACTCTGGCACACAATATTTATGAGCAGCCAAATGCTTATTGGCCAGTGTTTTCCAGCCCATTTCATTTCAAGGCAGATCAGTGGTCATAGAGCTTAATCTGATTTGAAGATTTTTGGCTGGCTGGTTTATGGGTAGACTCATTTCTAGATGACCAGGCAGGACTCGCTTATTTATTCATTAAAGTAGTGCTCTGAACATCTTCCAGCTGGACTGTTAAGTAATTCCATCTCCTCCCAGGGAGATAGACTGAGGGGAAATAATCCACGAGTATGACATCAAGCGCTCTCAATTATCAGATTCAGGAAACAGGCCCTAAACTTGGATCAAAGGACAAGTCTGTATCGCCGTCAGCTGATAGCAAGCGGCAGCCTGATGTATTCTTTTCAGTGAATAGTCTGGCAGCTCATCGGGATTTCTGATACAGATAAAACACTGTTATGCAATCCGTATAAGAACGATTTGGTAATTGTCAAGTGATACGCCATGCATTTCTAGGTTAAAACTGAAATACATCTGAGTATGTTGTTTACCACCAAATGTAGGCCAGTTTGTTTTCTTTTTACGTCCAAATCACTAAACCCAGGCTTACTTAGATTGGACACTAGTGGCACATGCTACATCTGTCCTGCAATATTCCTACAATTAAGCAACCGATTTGATTCACTCCCACCTCCCGCCACCCACCCTCTAATTTTCTGCATTCAGGGTCACCTCTGATGATGTCACGAGAGACAAGGACATCTGCTCCCATTGTGGTGCTTGATTGGCTCATTTTATCTTCATGCAAATCACGTCGGCGGGGACCTGGAGTACACTGGCCTAATTATGCCAAACACATTACTCACCAGGAGCGATGGTGCCTTGGAAGGATAGAATGAAAGAGAGAGAAAACAAGACGGCGAGAAAAGGAAGCAGGAATTCAGACGGATAGTTAGCAGTGGAAAGTAAGATGAGATAGAGGGAAAATGAGACCCAAATGATAGTGAGGGTAAGGCATGGTATGGAGTTTGGGAGGAAACAAGCGACTGAAAAAGAGAGCCAGATGGATGGAAAAAGAAACCGGCATTGGTAAATGGTGCATAATGCTAGAAAGGAAAAGTCAGAGGAAAGAAAGTGGGATAAAAGCTTCCACAGAGAGCCTGTTGATAAATGACATGCATTATGTGAAGTGTTGGCGTGTTTAATATGGGTGAGCTTTTAATAGCATCTAAATGCTGGCTAAGGGGCTTGCAGTGTTCTGGGGCACAGTATGTTTGTGATAAGTGTTGTTATTGATGGAGAGTCAGACTGACACATAAACAGTCTAATGGCTCCCATACCATCTTTTGTACATTCAGTGCGCCCAAGACAGCAGTATTTGTTTGTGCATGTAGTGTTTATTTTTTCATCGTCCTTGCACAGGTCGGGGGACTAACAAAGGGGAAGGCTGAAGAGCCTGGGTGCTTGTGGATGGGAGTACAGTGGTTCTGGTAGAAAAAGTAGACATCACAACACCATCTGGGGCCTGCTGAAGAGACAATGGGTAGGATACAGAATACAGACTAGCCTTGCTTTGCCAGTCACCCTTTCTTTCCTTCTCCTAAAGATCAAGTTACCTCAAACATACAGGATATGTTTCGGGTTTGTTTTTGGGACAACACAGCTGTTACAAAAACAGCGCATTTCTTAACCATGAGGGATACTTTGGAAATATGATTCCTTGCGTAAAGAGTTATATTTATGTTAGCCACATCTGTATCGGCAAAACAAATATTCTCAAGCAATTGGCTTATGTATGCCAAACCGTTTCATGCAAATTTCATGCACGGCCGAAATGCCTGTTGAGACAAAATGCCATTGTTAACTCTTCACACCAAGTGCAGGCGACGGTTCAAGCCAACCTGAAAAACATGATGGCATTTAGTGTACAGGTGGCAACATGATTAAGTGTAATGATTGTAACTCACAACTCCTCAGTCTGAGTCACTTGAATGTTGCACAATTCCTTCTTGTACAAACGGCTAATATTCCCAGACTGGAATTGGATATTACCCAAAAGATTGTGTGATTTGATGCATATCAGATCCAGATGCAGCTTAACATATTCCATTAATAAAATAACAAATTCAGAGCAGTGTAAAGGCTTGGCAGAGGTACTGTATGCGTTCTCTGAGTACTTTCTAGTTTTATTTTTCTATTGCAACAATGGCACCTGTTTTTCTCCTCCTCCTCTTGTCGTTTGTCTCATATTTTACTCTCTGTCTCTCTGCCTCTTTCCTCCCTGCCAAAGAACCAACCAGCTAATATGATCATTCAGCACTTGCCAAATGGCCAAATAGAATTAAGGCTGTCAGATATGAAAGAGATATACAATTGCTGCTTTTTCCTGTCTTACTCCCTCTCATTCGTTCACTGATCTTCCTTCTCTATCCAATCATCACATGTCAGTCTCGAGCGCACTGCCAAAACTCAGTCGATCTGACATATGTTCTCAGCCATTGTTCTATATTTGGTCATTAATTGTCGTTGATTAAGTGTATGAATCTGCAGTATGCTTAAGCATTAGTGTCAAAATCACTGCACACGTCTACTTTCATTGTTACTTCTTCTCTGGCAAAAAACCTTGTCATTAAAAAAATCTAGCTTTTCCCAGAATTTAGATTGTATATTTTACAAAGTTCTCTTCAGTCCTCCAACACGGTCCTGTGTGCTTTGAAACATTTCCTGCACATGCAAGATAAGATAACTGCCAATTGGAGGAAACAAAAACTAAATGGTCCACGGGGGACCAAAGAGTGAGGTGGACTGAGCTGATAAAGATTCAGTGATTTCTTGTCAGCCTGTGATTACTTCATCACCAACCTGTATTAGATCAGATTATTCAATCAGCTGGTGTTAGTTGCAACTTTAGTAGACAGTGGCAAATGTTGCCAGGCCCACTAAGCCCTCTGTATGAGAACCCTGAATCTGGATTATCCTTCGAATGAGAAGCACAAGCCTCGGTCAGTTAATACCTCTGTGTGAGAAAGTAACTCGGGATCAGTACAAGCCCTCAGCAAGAGTGATTGGCAGCTGGATGAACATCAACGCTACCTCTGTGTTACTCTGAATCTCTTGTCAAAAACACATCTTGACATGGGAGACAGAGTGAGGAGAGGAAGGACGGAAGATGGAGGGCACGTGGAGGTAGAGGCGACTTGTCTGCTTTAAAGCACTGTATTGATTGCCATAAGACCAAGAGAGGGTAAAAGAGGGTAACATTTGAGAGAGTATTTCTATGGTTTATAAGGATTTGTGTGTCCACTTAAATATGTGGGTTTAATTAGGTAAAGAGGCAGCGGGATCAGTGGGCATAGGAATAGAGTTAAAATAAGCCTCTGACATGTCAAGGTGGCCTGGATGTGAAGCTCAAAGTGATTACAAATGAAATCATTAACTCTCCTCTCTACGCAGGAAGAAAGTCATTAAGACACACATGCTTGACTTAGCTTATTCTACGTGTATGAAAGAAGAGAAAGAGGAAAAGGCAGATTGTGATGGAGGTAGAGGATGGCGAGAGAGATTTTCCTAATCTACTGTCACATTAAAGAAAGAAACTGCTGTTAATTATGAGCATAGTCAATGTGGTCAGTCTCTGTAATGCAGCTGAGCCTGACGTATTTTCTTGATATTAAAAGGATATTCTCCAATAATCATATCTGACACAATATTGTAAATCAGGTGCTTAGAAAACACTCAAACTGATGTTCAATTAATCTTTGTTCCACTCTGATTACATCAGACCAAACTCAGGAGCGCATTTTGCTTGTTTTTAAACACAGCTTTCGTTAATGATTCTGGTCACAGGACAATAGTGAATTATAGCCCTGTTCTACTCTGTTGACTATTGGAACTCAGTTTGGTGGACAAAGATGATGTCACATGCTGCACATGTTGCACAGAAACATATTTGAGGATTTTCCTTTTTAAATAAAGCTTTTTTTATATTTTTTATTCTAAGATATATAGCATAGATACTTTTTTTTACAATAATAATAATTTCAACATATTTTTATACCTATTTTATACAAATATTTGCATCAAATGACTGAGATTTACCTTGCAAGATACAATAGATAAAAGAAAATAGCAATACTCAATCCTCACAACTAATTTACATCACTTATGTCAGGTTTAGTTATGACTTTAAATGTATACATTGAGAAGCAATACAGTGTCCTTATGAATAGTATACCACACTGAAAGTTAGAACAAACACACCCATTAAAGCAGGAAGCCGCCCTCTCCCATGGCTCCTTCCCTGGAGAGCAGACGCTGGGGGAGCGAAAGGTGGAGGTCCGGCTTCGATTGAGGGAGAGATTAAAAAGGAAGGAGGGATGAGGGGAGGGGTGAGCTTGTTGCTCCCCGTATCATAGAGACACGAGCAGATGAGGAATGAGAAAGGTCATCTCCACACACAAAAGCTCATGCACACACACATGCACAGGGGGCTTTGTGTCATACTAATGACGGTCATTATTCACTTGAGCTGAAGGGCAGAGGAGAGCTGGACAGCACGATAACATTTACCAAGATCTGCCCTCCACGTAGCGATCCCAGAGCACTTATAAAGATGCCCCCACCACGTAAAAGAGAGGAAACAGAAATGTGGATGATTCATTTAATCGGGAAAACAACTTCACTCCATCACTTGAATGAAACTATTTCTGCTAAAACTCATTTCGCTTAGCCAGACCTAAGGCATTTTTATAGTCTGGCTGACAGTACACAGCAGGAATGAATTCTAATGGGGATTAAAAGCAAAGCTGCACCAGTCACAGCAGCTCCCCGTCTGTCTGTCTGTCTGTCTGTCTGTCTGACTGCCTCACTGAAGTGTAGTGTGTGTGTGTGTGTGTGTGTGTGTGTGTGTGTGTGTGTGTGTGTGTGTGTGTGTGTGTGATCCCCGTGCATCTGTGTCTACACATGAAGGGCTGTCACTTGGAAGCTGGCGTCTCCGTATACATGTGTGTGCATGTGCTTTTCTGCTGACTCCTGGAAGTACTGTATGTGTTTGTGTGTTGAATGCACAAATGCTTGTGCGTCTCCTGGTATTTTCAGGATGGCCCATAGCTGTGTTTCCAGATAGTTTGAGTGACAGAAGGTCAGGGAACAGGGGAATGATGTGTCACCCAGCTCGGAAGTCTTGCTGCTAAACAAATGCTGGATGTACGGCTGCTTCACGTCAGAAGCATTTACTTCAGCAAGCAATATAATCAAAGAAATGATTCACGTTACACACAAAGACATTCATTAAGTCGACATTTGCTCTTCACTCTGAGGTTTATAGCTATAATGAGGAGCTTACTTAAAATTATTTATCTATCCTGTTGAAAACATTTACGTCAGTCTTTTCTGCCTTTAGAAAATGGACTTCTTTTTTTTGTTCCTTATTATTTATTTATAAAGAATATATGACACACTTTGAACCTGGTTCCCCACCATTCTTATCATCTTACAGTAGGCAATAGTTACTTTGGTTTGTTTCTTCCAGGGTTTTAACATATCATGTAGACAATCAGTCACACAATACAACTTCCACATATCAATAGAATAAAATCTTAAACTTTCCTATATCACACCAGTGAGGAAGAGCAGGCACAGGTTTTAGTGTAATACAGCAAAAGCGCCAATATATAAGTTAAAGGCCTTTTAATTAGATTCTTAGAGATATTGGTCCTCTATTGAATTGAACCCCTTAGAGGCACACAGTTATGCTCAGTGCTCACTGTACATCGTGTGTATTCAACTGACACATTACCATGACTCTGGTTTGAAAATAATGTACTCTGATATTGTTCTGGGCATGAACCCAAGTTGGTCCTGGCGCTGAACAAGAATGGGGTTGTAGGAGAAGGAACTTGACCTGATGTGGCAGGGTGTAGAGCTTTCCACATGGAAAAACAAACTAGGATATAACGTATAGCTTAACACATCTTTTCAGATCAAAGGCTCCGATGAAAGCAGTAGACCTTTTTAGCTCGAAGTCTATGATAATGCCAGAAGAAAGCAGCAAATAACAGCAGCGGCCGGCTGGTGTTCGTCAATGAGTGGGGAAGCAGAACAGAGATATAGTATCCAACAAGGCCAGTGCTTAGATAATGCCACGCAGATGGGTCAGGACAAGCTTAGCATATTAAAATGTTATGTAACTCCAAGTGCTGTGATTGTCTTCAGGCCCTGCGCATGTGGGTGTTGGAGTTTTTGCTCCTGTATAAATTGGCTTGGTTTTTCCATATGTTGTCGTCAGGGAAACTGTTTGAAGACAGGGTGTGTTTGTATTTTATTTACATATGCTGGATGGTGTGTGTGTGTGTGTGTGCTGTGATGTCCTTAAAAACAGCTTCGTTGGGGGAATATGCTCCAGGCAAGGGGTTCCCTGTAGAGGCCACAACCTCCCCCCTTTCCACGTCTCCCCCTGATCAGGGCTGGTGGCATGCAGAGATAAGACACCTACAAAGTAAATGCTGCCGCATGCTCCAGCTCCCCGTCTCCCAGCCGCACAAATTCACAAGTATACACACACACAGACAGGCAAACAGATGAACACACACACAGACATGCACCTGGTTTGAACCCATTGTGTATGTGATGTAGAGCAAACTTTGGCCCTGAATGCATGGACGGTTCGGGGACAGTGTTGTTGTTGCTGCTGCCTCACACACTTGGCAGAACAGCGGCCTCATTTATAAACATTGTTTACACACAAAAAATGTTTATGCCACTGGCCACAATATAGCTGTGATTCATGAAAACAAACCTGTTCTGTGAATGTATGCACCTTGCCGGAAACTCAACCACCGGTGGGTGAGTCACCAGGTTTAGCTGCACCTGTCCAATCTAATGCAATCAAATAAAGTTTCTTAAACTTTAAACGATTTTGTTTTTTGGAGGCTGTAGATATTAGTGGAGTTGTATCCTATTGCGTTAGATGTGTGTAATATCCTGTATGAATCCTCATGAATGTAAATGTAAATGACTGGGTTAAAACATTAGTTTACGGTTTGCATTTGCAGTTTGCTTTCCTGTTTCATTTGCTTTTTCTTGTTTGTTCTTGTCTCAGTCAGACTTTCTTCATCTTTTTTCAAATGCTGACAGTCAGCCTTCCTATCTGTCTGTCTGTCTGTCTGTCTGTCTGTCTGTCTGTCTGTCTGTCTGCCTGCCGAGCTTTGTCTGTACCATATATCTCTAAATCCTCTCTCGGAGCAGTTTATACTGCACCCCGAAGCGCTGTCAATTCTCTGACACCCCCTTGAGGTACACTCACACATACTTTAGCTTTAGGTTCACTGACGGTATGAGGTAAGTGTTGGTATGCAGCACAAGGCGTTAAAGAATAAGAGGGAAATTGTGTCAAAATACAATCTGTGTTTTTGTGGTAATAGTTATCTGGGAATATTCCAGACAGCTTTATGGCTCTAAGAGGCCAACACATCTTCGTTAATGACTGACTATATTGAGCAGCACACACTGCATGTACAAAATGCGACAAGGGAAGATATATTGCACAGAACTAATATGTAAATATGAGTTTTAAACCGTAAACTTTCTATATTTTTTTTTAGGTTACTTCCTGGAGTTGCTGAACCGCTCTGCGAATAGTCTGCAGGGGACTTTCACTGCAACTTGGGGCTTAGTATACTCCCAGAATTCCCAGGTCTTCTCTGACCTATTCACGGATTTGAGGCACTACTACCGAGGCTCCAATGTCAACCTGGAAGAGGTGCTGAACGAATTCTGGGCCAAGCTGCTGGAAAAGCTCTTCTACCAGACAAACAAGCAGTATTTCATCGGTACAACCATTTTTTCATACAGCACCAAATAACAAAAAAGAGCTACTTTATAACACAGGTTTATTGCCAGTAGAACTGTAAAGTATATGATAAAGAGCAGAAGATGTGGCATGGATCTGACACTGCCAATGATAATATCATATTTCTTAACCGTGTAAAGGTTTTTGAGATGACTTTATATGCTATTTAAGCATAATCTTTAGATGTATTCTCTACTTCGATGAATATGTTAATGGATGTGTTTGCTGCTTGCAGGTGAGGACTACCTGGAGTGTGTGTCTAAGCAGATAGAGACACTACGGCCCTTCGGAGACACACCCCGTGTGATGAAGATGATGGTCACGCGCACATTTGTGGCAGCACGTTCCTTCGTTCAGGGACTGGTGGTCAGCGGGGAGGTGGTGCGCAAAGTGTCCCAGGTAAAACCTCTCTTCCCACCCTGCAAATGTTTACTCTCCCATGTTCTCCCCTTTTCATTTTGAATGGTATTCCTTCCATCCAGTAACTGTGATTAGTTTCCTTCCCTTTAAATGATAGTCTCATTTCCTTTTTTGATGAAAGTGTCTAATTGCCTCGCATATCTTTTTATTGGTGGCTAATCGGCCGCAAAGCTAATATTCTCTGTTCTCACCACATGTTCATTGGTATTCTTGTGTTAAAGTGTCTGTATTCATCTCTCGTTGGTGAACTCCATCACCCCTTCTTTATGTGAACACACAAACACACACAAATACACACAGGCAGGTTTTTACCAGTCCGTGCGCATCGTATAAAGCAGATCAATGTTGGTGGAAACGAGAGGCTCCATAAAGTATGGCCCCCGGCTCAGACAATCAGCCCCTGCAACAACAGTTAATGTCAGCCCCATGCTGAAAAATGTCTCCCTGGGCCGTGGGGAGGGTTAATATCTCCCAAGAGAAATGTCCCCCTCTGTGTATAAGACAAGAGTAAGGTTAAGATCAGAGCAAGACTGAGAAATAATGTCAGCTCCTGAAAAGGAGGTGGCCAGTACAGATGCACCGCTGAAAAATATCTCCCGTCAGACACTTGGCAAGCAGGGTGCTGAGAGCAGTGGCCCCATGAGAAATATACTCATTCTATGAAAAAACAATGCTGCATCAGAGATGAATATTACAGTGCAATTCTCTGAAGAAATATCACAAGGTCAGGCTGTGTGTGAGCATGAAAAGACCAAGAGCAAGAGAAAAAAGAAGAAAAAACACGTGGCAATATTAGTTGTGGTGCTACTACACGACTACAAGGCCACACATTTGGATGCGTGTCAAAGAAAGAATCTATATGATCCTTCTCCCTTTCACGCTGATGGATGTGTTCTGGCTAGCACTGTGGGTGGCTCATACTGCACTGTTTGCTAGCATCAGAGTGCAGAGCTGCCAACTTTTCAAAAAATCTTGGAGTGAGATTTTGTTGGGAGTGACCAAAATGTTGCCGCGCACGCAGCCACACACGTTGGTGGCTCAAATATCAGGAAATTGGAATTAATTTGGCGTTGTACCCATGTTGTACCCATGTTGTACCCATGTTGTACCCTGCATTCTGGTAGTTTGTGGGGCCCAAAGTCGTTGATTAGGGCGACCTACTGGAGATGGACAACATTGGTTACATTCTGTGAAGCAAAGACATGGCTGATGGTCCACCCCCAGGACATTTTGGTTTAAGTAGATGTTATTTCATGCATTCTAGTGGATTTTTGGGTGGTATGCTAAAGATGTAGCCTGGTACCAGCCAAACTTAGCCCCGCCCACAACATTTGAGGTCTGGAAGTTCGGTCTGGCACTGCTCCGTTGGGGAGAAATTATCCAAAATCAAAAATTGTTCGGACCAATCAAATTGTCAGGGGGGGCTTCATACGATGATGGACAGATGACAGCAACGTTATCAACCACGTCACCAAAGAGCGCTTGGGAACCACATGTTAGTCCAGGGGTGGGCAATTAATTTTCCCAAGGGGCCACATGAGAAATTTGGACCGTTGTGGAGGGCCAAACCAATAGTCTGAACTTAATTCAATTAACTCAATATGAATGTTATTATTTATTAAAAAACTGTAAATTATATTATTTTGAGCTGCTACTGGTAAGAATACATGTTACAATAAGGCTATGAAAATAAGTTTAAAAAAATGTAAACCGTACCTTAAATATGTATGTTAAAGACCACCAATGTATTAACTTTAAACAAAAGCAATCAGCGCTTTTGATGTTTTCCAGTTCAGTTGTTCTTACTCGGTGAGAAAAGTCCAGTCTGTGTTGCTTGAACAAGAGCATGAAGTCTAGTTGAATGAGGTGGAGATGTGAAGGACAGCTGACAGGTATCAGAGAGAGGATCTGATCTGTTGAACTTCATCACTAGAATGTTTGTTCTCATGTAGGTAGATCCAAAGAGAACCAACATCTTCTGAGCATCTGTCCTCATGTGAGGAAAGTTCTCCTCTTTGAGAGAAGAATACAAATCCAGAAGTGATACTGATTTAAAGTGCTCTGCCATAGTGGATCAGACCGCAGGTCAGATCCGCGGCGGCTTTGCGCAATTAATTTTCAATCTGGAGGCGGAGACTATTTATTTATTTTTCATTTTTGATTGACCTCACGCGGGCCAGACTGGGAGAGCCGTAAGATGCCCAGGTCTGCCTTATGCCGTGTTCACACCAAAACAGTTGCGAATTTTTGCAACGCCACTTCGCCTATATCGCGCCGCAGGTGAAAAATTTGCTCTATGTGGTTAATCCGTTTTTTCACAACCATCGCAACTCATCGCAACTCATCGCAACCATCGTGGGGGAAAGGGGGCGGGGCTTATCTCTGTGTCTTGAAAGCATTTACTATTTCCGCCATTCAGCATTGAAATAACCTCTAGTTTTGCTTTATACTTGTTGAGGAAGTCCCACACACATCAGGACATCAACCGCCCCGTGTCTGGGTTCATAATAGTATCCGTAGTCGCACACAGCTCCGACTCTTCCAGGACGAGTGTCTGAATAATGAAGCCGCTTCCAGCGCTCCTTCAGTGGACCAGCAGTTTCATTCAGTAACGGCGGTGATGCTGGGCGGAGCTTCTCAACGCTGATTGGCTTTCGCAACTCCGCGTCATGCGAATTATTCGCTGGAGTTGAAATATTTGAACGCCAGCGAAAAAGCGGCGTCGTTTCGCTTCTATCGCGACGCCTGGCGAAAAATTCTCTCTCTCTCTCTTTCTGCTCATCTCTGGCACAGAAAATAGGTGCAACGTCTCACACCTACACAACGGGACATGAGGATGTCTCAATTAAGTGGCTGTGCGCGGCAGTGGCCTGTCCACAGCCACAGGGGAGTCAAATCAGGAATAACCATGAGCACAGCTCGCCTGGCGGAGCAAGACGCTGGTGAATAATAAGACTCAGAGAGTGAGAGTGACAACTGAAACTCATGACCCGGAGCTAAGGAATGCAGCTAGTCTAGACGCGGTCACTACTTAATTTTGACTGAAGCTAGCAAACAGGGGAGAGAGGATCACAATTAGCATGGGCAGCATGCTGCGTTGGAATTGCTGCTCGTGATTTGTGTCACATGGGTGTACTCCTGGAGCAGCCAGAGTCGCTTACGATCTCTGCAACTGATAAGCAACTTTCTTAGACAAACACTCATGTACACACTAAAGTACATGTGCACGCCAGTGCTTAATGGTACGGAAACACACACACACACACACACACACACACACACACACACACACACACACACACACATCATCATGCCATCATTTCCCTCCAACGGTGATGAGCATTTCCACTGTGTGCATACTTCTTGAAACACATTTCCTAACTGATGCCATTTTGTTGGTGCTGAAGGACAGTGAGCGATGTGCTCATTAAACAAGTCTGGCTCGGGGAAACGTGTTCATAATCAGCGCAGCTTTTACAAAATTACAAAATGTCATCCCAGTGCTAATACCAGGGCACTGGAGCGCCGCCACTCTGAATAAGGTCATGGGCTGCACACACACACACTCATCGAAAGCCTTAAGAGGGAAGGCAAGAGCACACTGTATCAAGAGAGTAGTCACTATGGACACACTCGGTCAATCTCTATTCGTGGGAATTTCCAAGTTAGGACCATTGAACTGTGCAAGGAGACAGAATGGCTAATTGTTCTGAGACAAGTCAAGGCCTGTTGTGCAATTTGACTGAAACAAGTTCAGACTTCAACCAACTGTTCAGTTTCAAATTCATAATTTGTCTGTCAGTCTGTGTTGCTTGTCTTCCCCGGCACATAATCAGCTGCACTTATGCAGAGTGGAAGAGCACTGTGCAATGATGGGAACACATAAGACAGTGAGAAAAAGTGAGCGAGGAAAAAAAGACTGTGACAAACTCCAGCATCCTCTCTTGTTCCTATTTTTCTGCTCATACCGAGTAAATTGTGCTTAAACATTTCTGTTGATATTTCCCAGAGCTGTGCTCTGCGCTGTCCTCTGTCTCCTTTTAGTGTGAATAGCTAGGTATATCAATTTGGCAATTTTAGCTTTCCCCTCCTTTCCCCTGTAATTCTACCTTCGATTGATTGGGCCCTAATGAGACAACTGCTCCTATTTTTAGCTATATATCGCCACTTAAAGGGACTAGTGACTGAGGATGTTTACCACACGCTGCTCAGGGAGTTATCACACTGGTCGAGTGTGAAGCTGGGGAGAATACCATTTGTTTTGCTATTAATTGCTTCCAATGTCTCCTGAGGAAGTGTTTGTTTGGTACCAACCCAGAAGAACAATGACATGAATCCCTGATTTGGTTGTATTAGCAATGGAAAAAAGTGTGAAAGGTGATGAAAGAGTATCCTAAAAGCAAGCTAAGATCCGTAGAAAAACTGAATAGTTTGAGAAATGTTTTTGTGAGACCGAAATAAAGACCTCAACAGTAAGACGCAGCCTTTCTTTCTGGTACGGTATTCATTCTTCCCTTAGCAGCACCAGTTGCTGTGTCCTTTTTTTTTGGAGCAAGTAGGCCACGCACCACATGGCTCACTCTGGTGGCAAGGAGTCTGGATTGTCTCGCTCTATAACACAAGGGGGAGAGGTCGCTCATACATCCCTAGTAATTACAGAAGAAAGACAAGCAGAGAGAGGGGAGGGGGAGAGGGGGAGCCTCGCACGTGATAGCCATGAGCTATATAGAAGGTACAGACAGGTGTTGTGAAAGCGAGGAGAAGGGCGAGTCAGGACACGGGTGTTTAAAATGTAACGCAGTGATGTCAATGAGCTGAACGTGCAGCCATCAAAGTGAATATTTCAAACCTAAAACCTTCTCTTGATATCTGTAGATGGGCCTGTGTGAAGAGGATTTAAATAAAGTCAGAGAGATTGTGTGTGTGTGTGTGTGTGTGTGTGTGTGTGTGTGTGTGTGTGTGTGTGTGTGTGTGTGTGTGTGTGTGTGTGTGTGTGTGTGTGTGTGTGTGTGTGTGTGTGTGTGTCTGAAAATGTATCTGGAACCATTTTGATTAACCAACCAAGCAATTTATCAAGCAACATATCTACACTGCATATTTTGGCAATTTTGCTTGATAAATCCATCTAGTTACTTTGCTCCTTTTTCCTATTTTATATCTCTGTCAATTGGTTTAATAATTTCAGGACGTCCCCTTGTGATCTGGGTAATTGTGATGGTAATTGTAATCTTTTTTTTATTCTCAGTTTATGAGAAAAATAATCAAACGATTTATAGATAATGAAAATAATCATAGTTGCAGCCTGAGGCATGTGAGTCTTATTGCTGTTTCAATTTGATGGTGCCTCCTTCACAGTGCTTGGTGCACCGCAGCTCCAAGAAGACAGAGGAAGTTGTCAACAGCATCCTCCAATTAGCACCATGGAAGTGTTACATTCTGTTTCGTGTCTAGTGTGCCCGACCCGCGACTCCCGGCATTAATACTGTATGGATGATGTAACAGAAACAAGATTAATGACTTATTAATTAAATTAATAAGTATTTCATCAACACCATCCTAGGTTTTTTCACTCCCCTGCCAACGCCCTCAGTGAATCTCGTAGCTTTTTAAACATCCCCCCATCTCTCTGGATTTCAGTCTTTTCTCCGCTCATCCCTGCACACTCCCTTCCCTCACTCTTCTCTCTCACCAAAGAAGCATTCGTCTGACTCATCCCTGGCTAATGAGTGGCCGGGTAAGGATGGGAGGAGGGAAAAAAGGAGGGCAGGAGTGAGGATCTGACTCATGTCTCATATGACTTGAGATTAAGCATGGGAATGTGGTTATTGCTTTTCTGTGTCACTTATTTCACTTTATACTGTCCTCCTTGCGCAACTGGCAATAATTACCTACCTCTATTGATCTCTTTCATACATCAGAAATCCATTTAGTAATTATATAATTTTTTCTAATGTGGTTTAAGATTTAATTTGATTTTGAAACAGTCAAAATAAATTACTTTTGCCTTATGTGGATCAAATAGGATTACATTCAATTTGAATGTTCCTTGTGGGGAAATTGGGTTGATACAGCCATAAATAGTCATTGAATACAGCCAAGAAAAATAAAGACTAAAAACAGAAAGTTGTTTGAAACTTTAAAATCACATTTTCAACACAGCAACGAATTAAGTAATGTATGTAAAGTGTGAGAAAGTATGGATCACAAAATGGCCTCAGAGTGATCCCTTTTATGTCCAATTATGTCGGCCAGACGATCTTTACTGAACTATTGACAGGTCTGCAGTTGTTCAAAGAATCTATGATTTGTTTTCCCACTTGATCTCCATTGTTGTCCTAATTCCACTGTATATTTGTAAAAAGCTGGTTTTAACTGTGACTTTCCTGTTGGAAGAACTGTTTCCAGGAAAAGCATCAAGATGGCCCAGATGTCAGCTTAGAGGAGCTTTGTATGCGTAGCTGGGCTCGATCCACCTCTCTCTCTTTCTCTCTCTCTCTCTTTTTCTCTATCTCATTCTCTCTCTCCCTCCCTCCCTATCTCTCTCATTCTCTATCACTCTCTCCCTCCCTCCCTCTCTTTCTTTCTCTCTCTCTCTCTTGCTCTCTCTCTCTCACGCAGACTCACACACTTCCTGAGGTTTTGTATGCATAGCTGTACTCTCTTGTGAACAGAGCTTACTGGTATTAACCCAGTTTTACTTTTCACGCACCAGGGCCCTTTCCTGGGGGAACAGCCTTGTGGGATGCATAGTGAAATGGAAGAAGCAGGAAGGATGGCGTGAGGGACTGAGAATACTTGTACGAATGTCAGGGCCTTTTCATCGCATTTGTGAAACCCAAAGCAAATTCTCCCAAAGTTGTTTCCAAGGAAACTGTGCTCAATTAATGCCTGGTGCAAACTGAGAAAAATGTCAACAAAGGGAGGTGACCTCCTACAGTTCTGTGACTGTCATTGTCCGGTTATAGAAATATGATTGCTCTTAAAAGACTTTTGTGCAACATATATTTATTCATCCTGTGTAGTAGCAGCCGGGCTTTTGACTGTGAAAGTGCAGCAAATGTATAGTTGTATCAACTGCTGCTGTGTTTTTCATCTTATAGACTTTATATCATGTATGCTTGACAAAACTGAACATTTTTCATCCTGGTGCTGTATGTGTATTTGTATCTGTGCCCTTTACCCCAGGTGCAGCTGAGCCAGGAGTGCATGCGGGCCATGATGAGGATGACCTACTGCCCGCACTGCCGTGGCATGGCCTCTGCCAGACCTTGTGCCAACTACTGCAGCAACGTCATGAAAGGCTGTCTGGCCAACCAGGCTGACCTCAACACCGAGTGGAGGCATCTGGCAGGTGGGAAGCGTGCACACATTTACACATGCATCCAATTCAGCCGTATGTTTGCTCGAAGGTTCACCCGACACACAATGTTACGTTGTGCAATGAATATAGCAGATTTGTTCTTCCAGATTACAGCACGTGAAACATGTCACACATTCAGTACACTAACTGTACTTCCCGTCTTTGTAGAAACAATGATGCAGGTGGCTGGACGCTTTGATGGCCCATCTGGTGTAGATAACGTGGTCCTCTCCCTCCCCAGTCGCATATCAGAAGCCATGTTTACCATGATGGAGAATATGGAGAGCATCAACAGCAAGGTCAGAGCACACATTGGTACACACTTACAGCTGTATACTGCCGACTGAACCATTCAAACCGTTTTTACTGCACCAAATACAATGACGAGTTCCTGAAAAAGACACTGAATGATCATTTGAGTTGAACCACAATGTTGCAAACATGTCAAAACCACCATTACAACTGAATAATAGTACCGATCACAAACTGAGTTTACGCCGTACGTGCTGATCTCTGCTCACAGCGTCTCACTTCGACACTTTTTATTTTGGTTAAAGACACAAACTAGAGAGCTGTGCAGGCCTGTAATCCTTTTAAATTTATTGGAACAGACAGTGTTAGTAGGTGTGATGGTCTTGCTTGAGTCATAATCAGCCAAATTACCCATTTCCTTTATTATTAAAGCAGTTCACTCTGCGCCACATCTGTGAATTTTTATTTCTAGAGGAGAGCACAGGTTCTTTCATAAAAGCTTCTTCTGAAGGGAAACTAATGTACCGATGCAATTATTAAGCCAAAAAGAAGTTTGCTGCAAAAAGCCGAAACCATTTGAGAATGTCTATCCGCCAGTTAATGGTAACTTCATGGTATTGACGCTTCTCATCTCCAGTTAGACATAAATATATGTAGATCTTTATTGCTTGATGGAAGTAAATCAAATGCAAATTTGTAAACATTTTGTTGGCACTATATTCAAAAGGCCCCAAAGGCCTCCTGCTTATTGCTATGAGCCAGGTGGTCCTACATAAACACACGCACACACAATTTCAGCAAAAGTTTATTTTATTTTCACAAGAGAGATTTCTGTATTTTGCGTTTGAGTCTGTGCTCTACTCAGTGGTTTGAAGTAGGTCGGACTCTTTTGGGAAAATAATGTGATGTGACGCACTTCCACGCACCAATCAGAATTTAGCGATATTGGAATCAAAAATAGATTATAGGTTATTTACCCAAATAATCTGACTGTTGCTTATCTCGTCATGAATATTTAATGTTAAAGAGAAAGCCTTTTCACTTGGTAAAGCAATAGAAGTAGTAGCGAGGAAGTAACACATCTTTGTTTTAAATGATACACATGCCTTCGCTCCATCAGTTCAGAGATTGGGTCCCCTCTCATTGTTCCACTCTATGTCCTATGTCTATACATTAATTTGATTGTGTAATTAAGACCTATCACACCACTACATCAATGTTGTTGCAATGCTCCATTTACCAGGTTGAAAACAAAAGGATGTGAGTCATGACTGATCCCGCAGGCCGAGAGTTTACTTCACGGTTTAATAGTGTTTGAGCAACAGCTTTATATGATCCTTAAAAGGCACTGGCAGCAATGCAAACCTGACCAGGGTTGTGTGGTGAAGGTGGAAAACAGTGTGGCTGGTGAGATGGAAGACAAAGCTTCCTCTGTGCTTGTTTGCTGTGAAAGAGCCCTGCAGGCTTGAGGTGAGCCATAGCCTGGCGGATTGCCTCTGACCTGGTTCAATACGGTAATCACACACAGATTCAACTTCTCATCCTCATCTCTTGGGAAAGTGCTGTGTTGATCCCATGGAAGTCCACTCTACAGTCTGGTGCTATGGTAGACACAGTGGAGGACAGATTATCTAATATTTACATAATCTGTTGACACCAAAAGCCATATGTTGTGTTACTGTATGTACGTTCCCCAATAAAACATACAACATACGGATGTAGTTTGAGGTCTGTTTGCCGCTCGGTACCGTGTTTTTATGTCCATTATTTAATCTGCTGTGAACACATAACACCAAGGAGTTATGCTGACGGACATGTACAGGAATCTTAGAACAGGATTAGTTTGTGGTTATATGTGAAGGTTCAAAGGCTTGAGGCTCCTCTAAGCAGGCCAGATTGGATGACAGATTGACTGCAGTCGTACTGTATTCTCTGGGCTCCATTTATAAATTGTAAGCCCCAACGGTAAAGTAGTGCTTTCTGAGCTGAGAATCATTCAGCTGGAGCAATGCTGTGATTGACTCCTGGGGTCATGCAAATAACCATTACACTTGTGGTTGTTGGCTTTCAAAGGTAGAGACATGTACTCTCAAAGGTATTCACAAGGATATTCACAAGCACAAAGAGTATGGGTTCATAGGATGCTATCCAGAGTGCTGCTTTCAGCATCATCAGACTTCCGTCTTGTTAACACCAACACTAATAAGAGCTGTATACGGAAGGAAAATAAACTTTATAGAGGATCTGAACTTTGAAGCCTTTCATTTCAAGTCGCTCTGTGAAGATGAATTAGATGATGAAGCACAGAGATCTATTTTGGGACATTCAGTGTTTTTGAAAGCTGAGTAAAGCATAAACATTTTTTTGGCAGAACTGAATTTAATTTCCTCATTTCACCCTTTTATTAATTCATCCCTCACTTGGGTATCGTCTCTCCACATTTTGTTCATTAATCGTCTTTCCTTCACTTTCTCTTGCCCCAGTTGTTTCAGGCATGTGGCAACATCAGAGAGGGAGGAGCCAGCAGCACGGGAAACGATGACATCATGAAGAGAGGGAAGGTTGCGGTGGAGGACAGGTTGGGAATCAGCTCGAGCAAAATGGACAAACTGGTCAGTATTTACCTGTCTGAGTCGGTGTCCTTGTTATTGCTCTCTGTTGGTCTAGTCTGGCCCATTCATACTGACGCAGTTTATGATGCAACAGCCAATGCTCATCATGGGCAATTAAACCCTTTTTGCTGTTCATTTCACCTCTACACGGACAACGATAGGGTGATTAGATGAGAATGAATGCTTGGGTGGATGAATGAGCCAGATGACGGCCGTTTTTTTTATTGACTTTTTCTGACTCTCCTGTTTGAGTTCAGCATCATCCTGGGATTTTGAACAAAGTCTAAAAGCTCTTGAATTTGCTGTGCCCAAGGTGTCTGATGTAACCGTGAGTCTGAGGGACATGCAGCCGTACTGGGTTTCCCTCCCAAGTGTTCTCTGCAGCGACAGAGTTGCCACTGGAACAGGGGCCGAGGATAAGTGTTGGAACGGCATGAATCGTGCTAGGTAAGGCACATAAACCTGTGAAGAAATGTATTTCAAAATAGGATATAAAAGTACAAGAATTGACAAGATATCTTTAAAAATGGGGATTTTAATGTACAATATAATGGGTACTGTGAGGTGCTACTGATGTTTTTAATCCATTCCACTACATTTACAAACTGTTGAATGAGTAGAACTTTTTTCTTGTGTTGGCGGCTAGCGTTTTAAAGTATAGGTGCAAAGGGGCCGCTCTCAGTCTGGTCCCCTTATCATGATGTGTCTTAAGCAACACCACCTAATCATGAGAAATGAAGGAAAATCAATGTGCCTTCATCCTGCCAATGTCACTTTAGGCCACAGTGTCCTCTGTTCCACTGCGTTCAATTAACTGTGGTGAGAAGCTGCAAAAATTCCAGACATTGTGATTCACAATGAAATGTTAACGTGTGCCAGGTACCTTCCTGAGGTGATGGGGGATGGCCTTGCCAGCCAGATCAACAACCCTGAAGTGGAAATCGACATCACCAAACCAGACATGACAATACGGCAACAGATAATGCAGCTGAAGATCATGACGCACCGCCTGAGGAACGCTCTCAACGGCCAGGATGTGGACTTTCAGGACACCAGTGAGCACTTTTACCATCATACATAAGCAACACCATTTGTAAATTGCATATATGTCGTACCATTAAACTCATGTCCTAATCTCTGTCGATAGGCGATGATGCCAGCGGTTCAGGAAGTGGCATGTGCGCCGATAATATGTGTTCCCGTGGCCCACGCCTTGTTGTCCCCATCACCGACCGGCCCACACTCTACCCCTACCCTCCAGAAAACAAGAAGGTGAAAGCCTCCAGCGCCAGCCAGAACCTGCCCTGCATCGCCATTTACCTGCTGCCACTGCTCATTCTGCTGCTCCGGCGATAATTGACGGGGGAATCTACCAACTGGGACTGAGTTTGGGACATGGAGGTTGGGGAGAGTCTGAAAGGGGAGGGAGGAGTTGTTGGGAGTTAGTTACTTTGTCAAAACTAAATAAGTAAAAACGAAACAACAACAAAAATATCACTTGGATGGACTTCATGTTGGTTTTGGATTAGAACAAAATGGATTTACGAGTATTCATAAGTGTTTGGGTTCTGCTCTTTTCTTTTCTTTCTTGCTATATTATAACACCATTAGAGCTGGTCTTTTTGCATCTTCTAATGTTTTGTTTCTGGTGTTTGGGTTTTCTGAGATTATATCTGTACCTAAAACATGTGTAAGACTATATTGCTAACAGTATGTTGGTGTTGACACCATGGGGAGAGGGAAAATGGGCTTTGCATTGGCGCTCAGATTTGTAATTCCACTCCTTAAAAACAGCACTTATGTTCAGTAGAATAATGTATTGATCAATAACTCGCAGCAGGCCCCAGAGTGGTTTAATCACAAACCACAAACTTAAATGAAATACAATATTGATGACTTTTAAAGGGGGATGATCTGGACAGCACGACCCAGCAGACCTCTTCATGCATTAGGCGTCACAATGCCATGACACCTACACACACTCTCTCACAGCAAGGATGCGAGCGTCAGCACCTTTTGCCATTTCATCACGTAAGCTGTAAAAAAAAGCCGTGATCACATTCACACCGACATGATCGTCTAACGTGGGAGTAACGTGACACCGCTCCATCCATCCACTCATCCCTGCATTCCCCCTCACCCCACACACACCCCATGCTGGGGCAGATCTCACTCTCTCTCAAGACCCTGCTGGCTGTGTAGGATCAACTTGAGAGTCTGGTGTAAGCAAAATGCATGCTGGGCCGGGTCTCAGGTGACAGCAGCTTCCCCCTATAGAGCACCATATGCGGAATGTGGGGGGGTGTCGGTTTGAGATTGCCTTCACAGCAAAAGATTGACAGTTCGTGATTTCAGAAGTGTGTAGCAGAACAGAAATGTACACAGAAGCACAAGCGGAAAACACCACTGTCCTGTAGCGGCTTCTTTTTTTCCTTTTTTTATGTGCACAGCAGAGCAAAAGTATAATGTGTTTTTTTACGCTCTCTTCAAAGCCCCAGTGCTCCTGTGATTAGCATCATAAATGCAACTTGCAATATATTGTGTTTTTGTCTAATTGCAGCATTGATCCATATCACAGTAAAAGCCACACCACGCACGTCTTTGAATCATCCTACTATTTGAATGGCAGACACCGCAGTGTACATATTTCTATTTCGTCTTTGTTGTTTTCTAGAAAGAAAATAACCAAATTAAGTATCAACATTTTATAACAGCCAGATCATTGTGTGATATAACTTTCATTTCATTCATCATCTGTCATAGTGTATTCATATCTGCCTTCCATTTTTCTGCAACTTTTCTCTATCAGTGCCTCTTAATTCCCAGCCCCTCGTACCTCTACCCTTCTCCCGGCTCATCACTCATAATGACCTTTAAAGCGTTCCTCATGCTTCTACACGGTGGCAGGGCAATATGACAATGACACAGTGCTTCATTAGGTGTCAACCTTACTGGGAATGTTATGGGAACACGGTGCAAGGCTTTTCCTGACGAGGAAACCCATATCACATTTTAATTCAAAGAAATGTCACAGCTCTCATTTAGGAACGCTGTGTGCAGGGCGATGGGAAGACGCTTGCATGTGTGTATGTGTACGCGTGTTTGTGAGTGAATGTGTGGACTTATCTTTGATTGATGGAGGAAAAGATGGTCGGACGATGGAGGCTTTATGAAACGTTTGGATTGTAAGGAAATTAAATGTATTGAAATATATTGGACTGACATTGTCCAACAGCAATGGGAGATTCATTTTAGCTTGTTTTTCTAAAATGGGATTTTCCAAATGCTACTCTATTGACTCCCAATCTGATTGATGGTATGTCAGTATTGTAAAGGTATTGTCTATATGTGTAAATTGACACATGTTTTAAAATACACAATTGCTTCAGATGAACAATGGTATTATCAAATAATAGGTGCATATAGGTTTCATTCATTTTATGGAAAAAACAACTATTTGCCCTTGACAGTTGATAATACTGCAGATCCTATTAAGTTGTTGGGGGCTCTGTCAAAGTTTGAGAAGCGCATCTGTTAGATTCTTGGTTAATTACTGCGCTGAAAATGGGTGAGGCTGTTGTCATAAGTGTTACCTGACATGTTACCTTGGAGATATTTTCCTGTTTTTGACATGCCTAATTAATGAATGCTGTGTGTCGGTGTGCTAGTGTCTGTCTTTCTGTTACTTTCTGGTTAAATAAATCTGCCTGTGACTGCCTTCGACACTTTGTCTAAGGTTGGGGTCTATTTTTCAATTCTAAAAGTCCAGTAGGGGGGAAAAATATACAAAATAATATTTTGAACAAAGAAGAATGTGTAAGAGCACCACATGGATCTTCTTTTTGTGACCCTCGAGAAATAGAAATCTGCAAATGATCATGAAAGTCCACACTAAGCCCAGTAAAGAATGAGAAATGACTCCAACTGTGATGGTGACATTCCAATTCAAAGACGACTACGACTCACAACTTCAGTTTCAATGACTGCCTCACAATGTCATCGGCTGAAATTTGCACAACCCCCTCTCTCTCCTTCTCTACCTTTTGATCTCATTAATTTGTTGCTCAAAGTCCCCCCTCCCTTTTATAAAACCTGCACTTTTATGAGGCCAATAAATGGCATTGTCTGCACAAAGACATCACAAGATGGTCGATCAATGCGCGAGTCAACACCTTCCAGGAACGACTATTGATCGGGGATGTGTGTATGCAGATAGATCTGGCCCAGCAAGACGTCTCCTGTTCAACGGTGGTGAAACAGTGTAAAAACAAAGCCCCTGTGTGTGAGAGGAGGCAGGAGAAACATTTGTCCAGACTGCTGATCTCAAATCAGCTTATGCACCTCAATCCTGCTCTCATTCATTAGGTGGCAAACATGCAAAGCTGGTGAGACCATTTACAGAAGGCTTTATTCTACACTGAGTTGAATACGAGAGGAATTTCTTAAAGGTGCCAATATATGAGGAAACAAGTCCTTTTAATTCTCTTGTTTTTATGTACTTTGGTTTTTGTTGTTTTCAGAAACCTATGGAGAGTTTGTGCTTATGGTGAAGATAGATGCCAGAAAGAGGTTTGAAAAATACAAATGTCTCATTTGCTGTTGTACCTGAAATCTTGTGTCAATTATATACATTGTAAGATTTTCAACATGCCTGTGTACTCTTTCTTTAATGGTTGGTTTGTGTGTTTATTTGTATGTGTATGTGTGTTTTTGACAGAATATGAAAACAATTTAAAATTATATATATATATATACATAAATGGTTAAATATATCCAAATATGATAGAATGAGAACTTAGAACTGAGTCAACTAAAAGAGACAAGATAAACTAAATAACCACTTAAAGGACTTAAAGTAGGATTATTTATCTTGATCTCAAATAGGTTTATATATATATATATATATATATATATATATATATATATATATATATATATATATATATATATATATATATATATATATATATATAGTTGTATTCCTGTTACAAGGTTTTACATTCATGCTAAATGTATCTAGTTTTCTTAAGAAAAACAGGAGGGGAGGGGAAGAAAATTAAGTTGTTTGTGCATAACATCTGTCCAAATTGTTTCCCGGAGCGCATCAGGGCACACTGCCACCTCAAAAGGGCCAATGCACTCCAGTGATGATGTCATAGGTGACAGCTGTTGTCTGGTGTTGCCACACAGGAAAAAAGAAATTGCCGCATGTTCGGAGAACACTAAGTGCTTTGTCTTGTTTCTGTGCGTATAGACAATGGGGTGATCAGCCCCCTCAGGGTGGTTTTAACAAGGTGTATGTACTTGACCGTGATCCAATGGGAGGCTGAAATGCCACGCTTCACATTCAGCTCTGCTTTGTCCACAGTGCTTTCAGTGTGTGAACAGAAGCTAAGGACTGTGTGGTTCCCAAGCAGAGGTGCTATACGTTTCTGTCGGTCACAAGGCTACAAATTATAGGAGTGAAAAATTGAACATGCAGTTGAGTCAGCGCAGCGCTCTTTACCAAGATGATGAATATTTAAGTATGTCAAAGTAATTCTCAAGTGCCACCCTATCTGCCTCTCAACTGGGCTAAAATACACAGTCTGCCCTTGTGGGTCGACCTTCCTCACACAGCGTCTGTCTGATGTCATAACACGGGCATTCAAAGACTTTCTGTGTCCGAATAAATTTCACAATCCCAGCGCTCATATTGCTTTTATAATCAATCTCATACTTAATACATTTCTATACTCAGTGGTGGGGCGCGTTTCTCTCCATACAGTGAACCAATTCTATTATTCAATTTCACTGAAATTATGATGTATCTCTCCGCAGTCCCACATCCCTCAGCAGCTGCTTCTGTAAACACAAATAAGGAGACACATTCACATTGTCAGCTATCGATTGTGTGTGAAGCTGTTCACCTTCTCCCTCGCTCACCAGCACACACAACTGCACAAATGCACCCGAGTTATTCTCATCCTTCTGGCTCTCAGCTTGCCCTTTGGTTCACAGCGCTCTTATGAGCGACCGCTTCGAAAACCTTACATGGTCTCCGCGTTTGAAATATCACCTCAATGGGGCTAAACAGTTGTCAATAAAATCCCCTCAGCTCAACACACCCTGATCTGCCTTTGCCTTCCGGCTCCATCATGGCTCACGGTAGGTGACATGCTACCAGGGCGGTGCACTTAATATCTAAAAATACATTAAAATATGATGTAATATATAACATTTTCAATACATTTCCATTCCAGTATGAAGCAACTCTTTGAGTAGCTGAAGTAGTTTAAATCCCTGAAGCAGTGCAGAACATTTCCTTTGTGTCTGATTCTCTCCTGGGCAGCAGGTGCAATGGTAAACCTTCCCTAATCTTTCATAGCTCCGTGACAGTAAATGAATGCTTGGTTGAATAAACATGGTATTTGAAGTAACTATCCTATTGTCTTAGTTAATCCCATCTACTGTTATGTGGATTACTGAAAGAATGCATGCAGGCTTTCACATCAAAATGCCAAAAATTCAAAGAGTGAGATCCCCTGTAATTTCAGTGTAAACTCTGGAAGTTCAGCTAAGAACTGGCAGAGGAAGTCTACATCGAGATCTCCCTACATGGCTGCAAATGTGCGCTGCACTCTTTTGCCTTTTGGCTCACCAGACATTTTCTGTCACCTTTTTTTCTCACTCTTTGATCTGCCTTGTAACTCAACTAAAGCCTCCTGCTCCTCTCTCTGATTTTCTCTCCCCATTATCGAGCTGAGTTGTTATATAATTTTACATGGATACTTATATCTGAGATCAAGGGCTTCACATCATTGCCTCTGTCAGATGACTGAATATGAGATTGGGTCAAGCTACAAAAGAGCTCACAGTTCTCCCTCAGGAAGAACAGAGCAGATATGCACATACTGCCACCCAGTGGGGAAAGAGTCTCATTACATCCAAGAAAGCATTAGAGCCCTCAAAATGAGCAGAATGGACACATACAATATATATTATGATTATAGGGACACTCTTGATGAGAAAAATAAACAATTGACATGCATCTGTTGTTGTACTTATATAATTAATCTATTGTAAACTATAACTAATGGTAATACCAGCTAAACCCTCGTGTCTGAAGCTTGGTTTAAATTATTGTTTAAATGTGTCTGAGACACTGTTATTTGAATGTCTGTATTGTAAAGATTACACTTGTTTACATCTTAATTGTTGCTATTATTACTTGACATCTGTTAATTCATGCATGGACTCTTTTTTGATTTTTTTTTACGTTTAGAAACCTTTATCCATGGTGTGTGCTTAGTTCGTCCCATAAAAAGTGTGTTTAATCATTTCAGTTACAACAAGGAAAGAATACAAGACACAGACATCGTAAAAGTTGAACAGCTTGGTTTTACAACACACATTCTTATTTAATTGCTGGTATCCATCCACAGTGTTTGCTCCATATTGGCCCCAAACTGATACAAATACAAATAAGTATTAATATAAGTGGAGTACTGAGAAATGATATGTCCTTGGCATCAGAACATCTGGACCATGGTTGTAGTTCATGTTGAACAGTTGGTGACTAGCGGCCCTTTTTATGAAGCTTAGATAGATCCTATCAATGGCGGGCCGTGGATTTTCTACCTGCGGATTCAGTGCTCAGCTGTTTAACACAGTGCAGAGATGTGGTCAGAGATTTGTTTCTCCTTTTGTCACTTCTGATGTTGTGGCTAAAACGGTGGACATGTTACTGTCATGTCTAGACAGTTATTTTTCTCACAGAACCATGAGTTGAAGAACTCATCAGCGCTCTTGATCAGGGCGTTAACAAAGCGGTGCTCCTGCAGACTGTGGATGGACACCAGGTGGGCTTTCAGGGACACACAGTGGATCTCTGCATCAGCCCAGTGCATCCGATTGCTCACATACTTGTAGCAGTGGTTGTTGAAGCTGATCCAGAAATCGGGACAGTTGTCTTGCAGTAGCGCCTAAGTGTAGTTGGCTTCTGCAGCAGGAGCCACGGCACCCAGAGCCAGACCAAACAAGAAGAGGAGCAGGAGCATGCTGACGTCTCTCTGTCCGGATGAGGGTTGTTGTGTTGGTTGGAGTTGGATGGGATCGAGCCTGTGATAGAGACAAATGACAGGCTGCTTCCTTTATATGCTTCAGATTGGGTGTTTTTGCTGTATGCTCGTTATTATTGGTCAGCTGAACTTGGAGAACACTTTCAGTAAAAGGATGAGTCATCATAGCATTTCCCAATACATTAGCACCTGAAATAAGCCACATGGCCTTTAAAACCCTGTACAAGTGTACACAAAGGCAATAATAAATAACATTTCCACAGAACAGCGATAAAAATGAGGAACAACATTTCCACAGAATAGTGATAAATGTGAGTAAGAATTTTGAGTATAGGCAAATTCCTTTCAAGAATTACACCTTACTTTTGGTCTTATGACCCTCTATTGAAGTGTTCGGCAATGATCAGTAACATTGCACATTAATTGAATATAGTTATGATAAACATGAATCACATTCTTAATTTAGAATAGGGTGTAGACCATCTGTTGTGGTTAGAGATGAAAGAAGCAGTGATGATTATATAGTTATGATAAACACAAATCACATTCTAAATTTAGAACAGGAAGTAGACCATCTGTTGTGGTTAGAGATGGAGAAGGGAGTGGTTGAGGTGTGAGTCTCCTGTGGGACAGTTTGTCTCAAGAACAGGAAGAGGAGAGTGAAGGATGGAGGGGCGGAATAGATGTGAATGAAAGAGGCTGTGGGAGTGGAAGACTGCAGCAGAGGTAAGGGAGCCGGGTGAACACCGGGCCAGAGCCAGTGGCACCAGGCTGGTAAGGTTTGGGGGGTTTTGGAGACCCTACTCCGGTGCAAGGTCCATGAAGGCTCCGACCCCATGTACTCCAATGTCCCCACCGCCGTCCTCCATCCTTTTGCCGTTCTAGAAGATGAAAAGAAGTATAAACAAATCAGTTGTATAAATTATACATAACTGTATGTAACCTTATGTTTTCGTGTAGTACTATGCAGTATTTCAAATCTCCAGATTAAATAAACTCTTTTGAGTATATGGTAAAAGTCCTTCAAATAATTTTCAGCACTTGTGAAGCAGGTGTACAGGGGGACATGACTCCTGTTGGTCAGTGGACTCCTTTTGGTCCGGGTGTCAACACAACAAGTATAAAGCAGAACTAGTGGTTATTCCCATGGTGGATGGTGGAAACGGTATCTGTTTTACAGAAATAAGTCAGACGCAGTTCCTGGAGGTGAAATTCACTGAGCTGTGTGCGGCTACGGATGGTGTTATGAACCCAAACACAAGGGCGTTTGATGTTCCGACATTTTTGGGACTTCCACAACAAGTATAACGCAGAAATAATGGTTATTTATTCCATGGTCGATAGCGGAAATGAAAGCTCTTTTCACGGAGAGAAGCAACAGAGATAAGCCACGCCCCCTTTGACACGGCGTGAATATTCGCACCGCCTTTGGTGGGAACACACTTTTATTTGTCTTGTTCTTGATGCTCCTCTGGCTCGTCTGGTCCACGTAGATAAGTGTCGTCCATGTTCCGGTCTGGAATTAGCACCACATGCTACAGTTCTGATAGTGTGCTGCTGCATTCTTCCACCAGGCCTCCGTGAGTCTCGTAGTCAGAGTGGTCCATCGTACCCGGCACACACACACACACACACACACACACACACACACACACACACACAGCGTACCCCTTCTTATCATAGGTCAAGCCAGCTGGCACATTGTAAAACTTTTCTGTCTTTCCCTCCACTGCAACTACAAACTCTTAAGCTAAAATTAGTCTTTCAAATTGAAGTGGTCTCCTCTCCATCCCTTCCTCTTTCTCTCATTTCCTCTCTCTGTTCCCCTCTTGTTTTGCTACAAGATGCCAGGCCGTGGATTTTCTACCTGCGTGTTCAGTGATCAGCTGTTTAACATGGAGCTCTGATTCTAATGCTAGAAGGCCTCTCCATATAGTTTAACCCGCTCTCGATTCCATAGAAATGTGGTTGGATGAGCGGTCTTAACCAGCAGCCGTGCCGCGCAGCAGGCTGGAAGCAGAGCAACAGAGGAACACAGGAGCTGTACAATGAGAAAATAAGCTAATAGGGAAAAATAATTATAATACAAGTAGTGTATTTGTGAAAAACAATTAAATTATAAAATAGCTATAACTTTGTGATTCTGTTTAGGCCAGCAGAGAAGGCCCTGACGGCCCATCACTGGATCCTATTAATGCTGGAACCCTGAGAAACCAGGGCACCAAATAAGACTGAGGGAGAATGATTAAGAACGAATAGCAGGCACCAAACTGTTCTTTAAAACAACATCCACTGTCAGGATCCCTGTCTGACCCACTGTGTGTTAAACCTGTTTCCTCCAAATCTCCTCTCCTCTTGTGTCTGTCTTTCCCCTGTTTGTTTTGTGTGCCATGTGTTTTTACGGACCCAGCGACCATCATGGACCCAGCCCTCAACCCGATTACCCGATTTCCTTTTGTTGGATCACAGCAGCTTCGGCAGACCCAAGTCCCGGCCACCGCCACTGTGCTGCTGCCAGCCCCAGTCCCGGCTTCCGCCTCTGTGCCGCTGCCAGACCCAGGCCCGGCTCCCGCCTCGGTGCCAGTCACAGACCCGGCTTCCGCCTCGGTGCCGCTGCCAATCCCAGACCCGGCTGTGCCTCCGGGCTGCAGTCGACCCCTGCTCCCCAGGTCCAGTCGGCTCCCTGTGTCCTGCCGGCGCCCCAACCTGTTCCCAGCACTCCTGAGCAACCCCGAGCCCAGTTTCCCCGAGCCCAGCACTCCCGAGCCCAGTTTCCTTGAGCCCAGTTTCCTCGAGCCCGGCACCCCCGAGCCAAGTTTCCCCGAGTCTAGTGTCCCCGCTGCCTCCTCGCACCCGTCTAGTGTCCCCGCTGCCTCCTCGCAGCCGTCCTGTGTCCCCGCTGCCTCCTTGCAGCCGTCCCATATCCCCGCTGCCTTCTCTCAGCTGTCTCATGCCCCCGCTGCCTCCTTGCAGCCGTCCATGTCCCCGCTGCCTCCTCGCACCCGTTCCCGGCCCCCATCAGAGTCCCCCGGCTCCCCGTCCTGTCTAGAGTCCTGGTCTTCCCAGGGGACACAGTCTCCGGAGCCCCCGTCCCGCTCTACGGAGCCCCCACCTAGCTCTACGGAGCCCCAGCAGCCTCCGGACCCCCGCTCTCCGAAGCCCAAGTGCATCTGTGCGTCTGATGGTTGTCCTCCGGACTGTTTCTGCACACCTGGTGGCCGCCCTCCGGCCATGCCCCCAGACTGTTTCTGGCCGAGCCACGGGACTCACACCGCGACCTGCCTGCCTTGCCTGCCTCCGGTGTCTAGCCTCCAGACTCACACCGCAACCTGCACATCACACCAGGCTCCAGCGTCGAGCCACGGGACTCACACCACAGGCTCCCCACACACCCTTGGGATTCAATAAATACTGTTTCCATTCTCTTATACCGTCTCCGTGGTCTGCATTTGGGTCCTAATATTGTGCTCCCGTGACATCCACAGAATGATAAAAGTATGTATTATTCCTCAATTGCTGTAATACAATTGTGCACAGGGTTGGATTTGGTTCCTAATTGTCATCATAGGGGTCAATGTTACCTTATTGAGAGTACGTTCCTGATTACAGTACTCCAGGAGAAAATATGTGGTGGATCACACATTCACATGATATATATATATATATATATATATATATATATATATATATATATATATATATATATATATATATATATATATATGTATTTTTTTTAAATATCATGTTATGTGTCAGACAAAGGATACAAAATATAACATCTGAATGAAATACTAAGCTAATTCAGCCATAAAGAAAATCCACAAATTGAGTGAAAGAAATGTAAAACTTCACTGAAGCAAATCAATAAAATATTGTATATTTTCCACGTTGACAATGCATTGCATTTGAGTTCAAAGACTCTCCATGAGGTCATCAACATTCACAAACTACATTCATAAACAAAGGTTTTTACAACGTAGAATTTATAAGGTAGATAATAACATCAGATTCTATTTATATTTCTTCAAGAAACCTTTTTTTCTTGTCTTTCTGCAAACAAACAGCATGTTCCATCATCACCAGCCTCCTCATAATGTGTGGCCACGTTTAGTTGCAGGGGCGCGTCTTGATCCGCCAGGTGGCGCTGTGGCACCACAGCACGCTGATCCCAGCAGCCAATCAAGTGTTTTGTGTGGCGCCACAGGATGTGTTTTCGCTCAATGCCAGGAACAACAGGCATGCCTTTCCCGTGCTGCACACACAAGATAATAAATAAAATAGCAACACAAATACATAATTACCGCAAATGCTTCGGTGTCGACACACTCTTCCAGCAGCTTGAAACGATTCCTGATGACACTTCATGAATCCAGCGGACGTTTGAGCAACCCACGTCTTCTGTGTGACCTCAACCAATCCATAATAACCTCTGACCCCCCTCGGCCTTCTATGTGGTCATGGTCCTCTTGGAGTTCAGCTGGGAGTGGCTGGGGCTGTGGGGAGAGGTTGGTTTGCTGAACTTGTCACTCTGTCTATCTTGGAGGACAAAAGAAGAGGATAATCCCCGATGTGAAGTCCTGTAAACCTGCAATGAACTGCTGCAATGTAGGCCTCTCTCATATTAGCAGACCCAAGTGGAGGCTGGATGATGCTTCTTGTGGTCTCTGGGGGGCACACAGCACATCAGTTTCAGGGTTCCTCCCTCCTTGCTAAAACATGATAGTGTGATCAGGATTTATGTGGCGTCAACAAAGTATTTGATACTGTATTACAGTAAATTGGGGATGTGATTGTCTTTCGGGCTCCTTCGTTCCCACCAGCACTATTATATTGTAGAAGAGTGGTCAGTTTAGTGATAGATTCAACTGTACAAAGGCAGAGCGTATTCTTTTCTCCGGCAGGCTCAAAATGGCATATCACAGTACATAATTGTATTAAGTATGCAATATTCTATATACAGTCCTATATTACTATTTTTTGTGTACAAGAAATATGATATCCCATTTTGTACGAACAGGAAATGAATAAACAAGTGTGCTAACGTGCGACTTTGGAGTGCCACTGACAATAAGTCCTCAGGGAGAAAAATATTCAACACCTTTTTGTTATGCCAAGACATCCTTGGGCTGTCTCATGATTTATTTATTTATTTCCAGCTTTATGCAGGTATCCTTTTCCTCTGTGAAATGCATTGTTGAACAAAATCAAGCTTGTTCTCAGTATGAATATACAGTATATTCATTTTTGTCCCTTTTCCAGTGCGACTGCTCTGCTTGATATGCTTCTGCGATTCCATTAACACATGGACAGGAGCGATGAGCGTTTATTGCGTGTGCATAAGAAAACAACATTCCATAAAGTAGGTTATTTAAAACACGTTACCAAAGCTTTGTATTATTCATTCAATTTTTCCTTTGCGAAAAACAAAATTGAGTACTTGATGAAGATGCCGTCACTGTGAAAGATTTAAACTTTTTAGGAACGAAAGTGCTGGGGGGACTCTGACCCAGTGGTGCTTTAAATCTGTTTTCTCATTGCACCTGTCTCCTGCCCCGGGTAAGTTCTATACACAAACACAGACACACAGACACACACACACACACACACACACACACACACACACACACACACACACACACACACACACATGCATATTTGACAGGTCATCTATCAAGCCCTCAATGAGCTGAGGATCTGGGGAGTGTGGTCTAAATGAGAAATCATTGACTGGGAAACTGTGAGGTAATGGGCTCTGCTTCTCATTGGATAAGGGGATGACAGCAGACGACTGAGCTACCTGAATTCAGGTGGCGGGCGGAGTCGAATAAGAATGGGAGAAAAAGGCACACATGGAAAAATGTTGAGGAGTGATGCACTGAGAGAGATTGGAACTGTTAATTGCTTTCCCACTTGTGCTCAATGATTCTAACCGCATAACACAAAACACTGATTAACAATTAGTAATGGTCAACAAGTCAATGCTGAGTGAAAGTGTGTATTACAGTAGTAATTACTAACATACCACACATTCTGTGTGCAGAACAAGCTTTTGACATTTCGGATTTGACATGCGCTTTGTTGCGTTTTGTGTGTGCATGAATGTGTGTGTGTGTGTGTGTGTGTGTGTGTGTGTGTGTGTGTGTGTGTTCCCTGTAATTGAGCCTGCAACAGGCCGATACTGCTTCAAGCATCACCTGGCAGCAATGTCTATTGATCTGATGATGCATGCTGGGAGATACAGATAGCTTTCAAAGGTCAATGCTAATATTAGAAGGTCAGTGTGTTAACTCTGCGGCATTGTTTGTTTGCATGGGTGGATGAATATAACTGCTGTGTAGGAGTGCTTATTATCTAAATAAATGTCCATGCGCATTGTTGTCCCACGGCCAAGTATCAGTTTACATTCTCCGTCCTCCAAGGAAAAAGCTTTGAGCACCGCTGTTATGACACTTTATTGATGGCATGTGCATTTTTTTATGAATCCTTTTGTTCTTTTCTGCTGTCACAGCCACCATCACATCCTGAACCATTGATGTGTGTGTGTGTGTGTGTGTGTGGGTGTGTGTGTGTGTGTGTGTGTGTATGTGTGTGTGTGTGTGTGTGTGTGTGTGTGAATGCATTGTGTATTCACAAAAGTATCTGAAAGTGACTACATGTGCATTTAATGACAGAAACGAAAGAGATCCTTTTTAATTAGAAATTAGTTAGCTTGTGGTGCGGTATACAACCACAAATTGGAAAACTAAATTTGAAAAACTAAATCACAACAGAGATTTCACAAACAAAAGGTAATCACAAACTTCAACACTCAGCTAACAGCAATTGCTAAGAAAAGGCAATACAAAATTGCAAAACATATATTTAAATTAAATTAATCAGTCTCATATAATGAATGAATGAATTAGAGTTAAAAGAAGGAGCTTCTAAAAATTCCACTTAGTAAAAATAAATGTTGAACGATGTGTCCTAATGTAATCTTGTAAAAATGTTTTGGTGAGAAACTTGAATAAATCCAGTTGTTTGACGAAATGTTTTCACTATATCATAAATATATATTTGGCACTGTTTAACTTCTGAACAATAGCTCTATAATACATAATTAAAATTACTGATGTAATATCTTTTTATCAGTAAAATTACAATCTTTTATCAGTAAAATTACAATCTTTTATTTCCTAATCATTTGAATTGGGTGTTATTTATGACTTAACGTAAAAGGAAATAGTTGAAATAGTTAAAACAGTTAAAATATTCAATATTGATCATTCAATATTCAATATTACAATATATTAAAATATATTTATGAGAAGTATTCTAATAATCACAAATACGTGAAACCGTTATGTTTCCTCTGACAATAATCATAATATGAAAATGTCATATTGTGACACAGTGTTGGTCGGTCTTTCTGATTGACTGACAAAACCATTTAGCTGAAATTAAAATCACTGAAGTGAGATGAACCAAGAACTTAATCTTTCTCGATAAAACAGATGTTAAGAGGCTGCATAATTTGCAGTTGAAAAAAAGTAATAAATTGCAGAATATCGCAATGTTTGCATAGTCAGCATATCGCAAAATGTAAAAAAATTAAGCAGAAAGAAATTACAATAACATCATAACGTGGGGCCTTTCTGGTGATTCCCATCCGTAGCCGTTTGTATAGTGTGAAAGAAGACAATGTTATTACTTAATTAACAGAAGGTCAAATGTTTTCCAATAACGAGAAGACTAATGTATTTCCAGGATTATTACACCATTAACTGTACAGTTAAAATGATCACCTGAATAGGCATTTCAGTCCACCAGTGAGTTCATCCGTCAGGTTCTCTCGTCCACTGTGATCAAGTCAGACTGAAGTGCTGCACTCTTTGTATTCAAATGCAGCACTGGAGTTTCATTTGCTGGGTTTTGCAGAGGTCAGCCTATGACAGGGGATCAGTGTACGGCAGACAGAGGGCAGATTGATTTGACCTCAGTTTTTCTCTCCCCCTCCACCGCCAGATGTTTATCCCATTTAGCGTGACGGACTCGGGGATGTGGGCTGTTGTGTGTGCGTTCTGTCCATACGCGCCTCAACAAAGCATCGGCCTTGGCTGAGGCAGACTGAGGTTGATAGATTGTACTGAACTATCTGTCACAGGCCGGAGGAGGGGAGAAAAAGACAGGTCGGAGGAGACGGAGGGATGCATTCTGATGATGTCCCTGTGAAACAAACAACGAGCCGGGGAATGAGTGGGATGGGCTGTCACTGGGAGCTGACATAAAGTGATGAGCTGTCAGGCTAGTTTTGTTTTTCCTCATTAACAAGTCCACCTCCTAAATGTCTCTTTTTTTCGAGCCAGGAAACTACTTTAAGAGCCTCTCTGCTCAACTAGCCCATGATAACATGTTGAGGGATACAAAAAACAATTTACCATGTGTCAAATGCTTTTGTCGAGGCACCTCTTTGGCAAGGGGGTGGAAAAGGCTGCTATATAAATTGAAAGGTTGAGAACACCGGATGGGGCTGAGGCCGCACGGTTAATAGGACACTTTCTTAAATGCGCCAAGAGAACCCCATTAACCTCTTCTGTGATTAGAGATCCCTAATCACGAGAAATGAATGCATCCTAATCACCATGGCCATCAAGTAAATTGCTAGTTTATAGTGCATTGTTTGGGATGATGTTGGATTTAGAGGGATTTTTCTGTTATGTGTGCATTGCGTACAGGTTTTTTGGGACCGGTTGCACCTTTTGAGAGATAGATTGGGTGCTCGCTGCCAGAACATTGTCTGCAACAGACAACACTATGGCAGCTGACAGAGTAGAGTGACTGAGGAGGGGGAGGCACCAATCTATTACCCATCACTCTCTGTTTGAGTCAGCCGCACCACATGTGGGTTTGCACATGATGATGCACGTACACACACACAAAAAGAGTAAATACAAGTAGGAACACGGCCCGAGCTCACAGTCCTCCTCCATCTCTCTCATACTCACACACACTTGACGAAGGGCAAGCTATAATGACGCTCTTACTCATTCAATACCGAGCAGCATCTCCTCATTGTGTTGTTGTGATTAATGGTAACTAAAGAGCTTGAATCTTGAATAGAACGAGCTAACGACTTATTAATCAGACGGCAATACTTAAAGCGAAGAACACTTTCACCGCGTCTCGCCAAGGAGAACTGGAGTGTAATCCCTCTTCTCTCTGTCGCGCTCCCCCACAGGAAAAAAACACAAACATGTATTAAACCTGTTCTGTATACTGAATATTTGGAATAAGTACTTCCATGTCTAATGGTATGGGGCTGAGTTCCTGTCTCTGTCTGTATCAACAGATGTGTCTTTTCTGTGTGTGCTGTGTGCAGTGAATGTCTCTGAAGTGTGTGCTGATAGCAGGCGACAGGTACCATCAGTCTCTGCATCATTGGCAGATTAATGAGAGTGCTGTATTTAGCTCCTGCCCTGTCTCTCTGTCTGACCCACTGTCAGAGAGTCGTTCTGCTCTTGAAACTCTTATTTCCTGTATGAGACCACAAGCGGAACACTAACCTTCAAAATTCTTTTTTTCTTTTTTTTATAGATGGCTGATTGAATGCGACTGGCTGAATTTTTCACAGCCATGTTCCATTTTTAGTTCCCTGAAGAAAATAGTCTTTTGAGTTATACTGTATATACTATACACAACACAGGCAGCGAGGCTGGCCTTTGTCTGTACAGTCTTTAAGAAAACATGAGTCCCTCGCAATCAACCTATCTTCCATCGCCTCTCTTGAGCCGTGACCCAGAAAATACGACTGAGGCTGGGACTCACTAGTGGGTCCTGACCCTCTGTTTGGGGAACACTGGTCCAGAGCACATCTGTATTCAGCCCAGGCTCTGCTCTCATATTGTCAATGGCCAGCACCCAGACTCCTGAAGATGGATGAAGCTAAAGCCCAGCCTAATAACCAGTCCAGCCCCCCAGGGTGGGGGTAGCACTGCGCTCCTCTGTCACCTGGGTCCCTGCACTGTCTCCATATTGACTTAGGCATTTCATTTTCATGCATTCATATTCATCACCAGACAAATCTTTCCAGCTCCCATGGTCTCTGGGAAACTCCTCTTTCTTTCCTGTGTGTCTGTTTCTGCCTTTCACATTCTGTGCCAGTACAATCATCCAGCTCTTCTTGGTGTGGATGCCTCCTTTCACCAACTATATCCCCTTTCCGCACTTCACACATCTGAATAATGAATGTGCGGTTAAGTAAATACCGCTGTTTCCAAAAAATGCACAATGTCTTTTTCATCATAAAGGGTCGTCCTTGTGCGCGGCAGGTACTCTCTGTTCTTCATGTTGTTTTGTATTTCCTGCTTGACTCCACTAAGAAAAACAGAACAATTGTGATTTTTTTCTTTTCCCAGCAGCCGGACAGGAATCAGGAAACAGGAGACCGAGAGGAGAAATGTAAAGGTCATGGCACATTGGTCATGGAAAGGAAGATACCAGTTGGATGTTTACAGGTCAAAAGCGCAATAACGTTAGGGTCAACTCACAGAATGCAGAGAATGGAGAAAAAAAACATTTAAATCAAACAGAAGTCAGAGAATACCACTGCCTGGAGAGGTTGCCTTTTTATTTTGTCTTGAATCTAGTCTTGAACAGAGAAATTGGGGAATGGAGAAAAGATAATAGAACTGGGATGCTGCACTTGCAGGCTTAACCACACAGAAGAAATCAGGCCACAGAGAGAATGAGAGGCTCTCTACAATGATTTTGGGCTCAGTACTAGTATTGGGCTGAGGCTCTTGAGCTGAAGTAGGCAAGTGCTTGTGTGGCTCTGTGTGGATCATTATCTGAGTGCTGTGTGGGTGAGCGGCTGCACGCACGCCTGTATTATTGTATCCCTATGTGTGCATTGTAAGGGAGGATGTGCTACGGCAGCAGCACTATTGTTCCTCACTCCCTCATACTCTTCCTTCCTCCTCCACCTCCGTGGCCGTGGACAGCAAACAGGGACAGATTGCTGTGTGCTGCTCCTGTATTTGGAGAGGCCCTTTGGAGTCATAGGTTATGATGACTGGCCTGGTGAAAAATTAGGCCAGGTGGCTATCATAGACCTGCATGGCAGCCAGCCCTGGGGGCCACGCTGTGCGGTGCCATGTCACTATATACGATAGTGCCACTCCTCACCACACCATTAAAAATGACAAATGCTTTCATCAACTGCTTTCCCGTGTTAGCAACCGCTGCCTGACTTTCCCGAAGCAACTGTTTCGGCCCCAGTTCCTCTGCTGATCTTTGCCACAGCTGGAAAGAACCATTTATAAAGTGTGAGTCACTTTTGATTTATAAGGTGTTTGATTTTTGTCATTGTAAAGGTTAGGAGTCGAATCGCAAAGGAGCACAAAGAGATAGATGCAGTAAGGATACAATTCAGGCGTGTTGGGGAACAAAGGGTGCAGATAATTAAGAGGGAAGTGTGGCTTCTTTAAGATGAACTAACTGTGCAATAAGATGGAGGCTCTCATTCTATACGCTACATAATATTTGGAAAATCCGACTGTTTCACCCATTCATTAAGTGCATTAAAAGTAAAGCAGGTAAAAAGTATCTGGGCCAGCATGCTGTGAAGAGACAGCACTGAAGTATTGGGCCATCCAGTGGCCCCGGGTAAAACCAGACCTACCCAGGCTGTAGATTAACAACCCCATCCCAATTCTTCAGCTCCAGGGACATGGGGGACATATCTAGCCCAAGACAGGTGTATGGTTCTGGGCCACAGGGCGGCAACTGCCCCCCTCTACTGCTGAGGCAGACCTTGGCCCTCTGTGTCCCTGAGGGGAATTGCCCATTGTGTGGACCATCTGTTGAAGCACACGTGCACACAAACGGGGCGACAGGGGTAAGGGGGGATGTGCAATGCCTGTTTAATATCATTAGGATGTGCAGTTGGATTCGCTAACGCTATTACAGAACAAACGCTATTAAAGAACATCGTCAGCGCAAATGATGTTTTTACTTGTGTGAGCATAACGGGAGAGAGAGGGTGCCAGAGCGTGTACCAGAGCGTGTAGCAGGCTACTTCAGACCATTTCTAAAAATGTATGCCGCCAACAGGGTGGGGTGTGGGAGTTGGCAAACGGTCGCTTTAGGAGTGAAAATAGAGTAAAATACCAATTTATTTTGTCTTAGGTCAGAATGATATTCATGTGCGGCACACATTTTCAATAGGGACAGAGAACAGGCCCTTTGGGAGCAGCAGTATTATTGTGAACCACGGGCCGACAGGCCACTGAACTAGTACACAGTCGTTTAGAATCGTCTCCCCGTGGGAATGGACTTGGCTACGTGTTGTGCTTGGCACGCAGTAGCGGACGTCACCCGAGTGGTGGCGGTATTTCCCTTCAGTGAAGCGGACGTCGCTTCAAATAGGTCAAGGAAAAGTTTTGTGTTTTGACAATGCGAGGTGGGCGGAGCGGCCGGTCGCTGATTGGTTCGTGAGTTTCGGCTCCCAGCCGGTGATTGGCCCGACGCTCTAATGGGGCTGCGAGCGGGCAGTGTCGGGTCTCCCCCCCTCCCCCTCCTCTCCCCCTCCTCCTCCTCCTCCTCCTCCTCCCCCCCAGCCGCTCCTCGCACCCCTCAGCCCCTACACTCCGCTCTACCCCGGCGCTGATTGTCACACATTGTTTACTACGGCTTGAAATGTGACTCACAACACAAGGCTATCTGCTGGAGTACCACTCTGACAACTGAGGGATTCTTTTTGACGCGCACCGTGCGTCTTGGTTATTTGGGGACAGGCCGTGGAGACTACCTTTCTGCCATGGCAGTGGATTTGTTTGCGCTTTTATGCGTGCTGGTCACCACATCCTCTGCGATGGAAGGTAAATAAAACGTTTTTCGGATTATACTTGTTGTAGATATTGGAGCGCTCCTGTCCAAGGCGCGCTGTGTTTTGGGGATGCTTGCAGCGTTTCCCGTCGGGCAGCGCTGCGCCGCTGGCACAGGGATACATGGATGTCATACACGTGGATCGCAGCAGATTGCCGTGGTAATCCCTTTATTTCGGCGCGCTCGTCCTCCCACTCCGCTGCTTGTCACCGGTGTCGCTTTGTAATTGTGAAGAACAGGACTTTACATGTGTTTAATCGCTTACGGTAGTTTATCAGTGGCTAGAATATGTTTCAGTGCATCAGGAGTGCAGGACAGGAGGAGTCTCCCGTACACATAATGCTATTTTAAGGTTCGCATTATCCCACGAGCAATTAGTTTTGCACAGCTGGAAACGAAGACTACGTTTTAGAAACCTGTCAAACCTCCAAGGTTCCCGTCACGTTTTACATTGAATTGTGTGAAACACTATTACCACGAGCCCATGAGCATCACTCCGTGGCATTTTAAACCGCTGAGACAAACTCTTTTAGATTGTGGATCGCACTGATTGGAAGTCTCCCTGTAACTTTGATTTTTTTAAAGAAGGCGTACATTTCTCTTTTTTTTTATCTGTGGAAATTAAACACTCTATTAAAAAACAACAACAACAACAAAACAAAAACAGAAACAAACACTCAATCGGCCTCAACCCCTTTTTTTCTCAGACTGTCCCTGTATATTCTTTTCTCTCCATCCATCTCCATTCCCTTGTCTCACTTTTTGTGTTTGTGCATCTCCTCCAATTTCCTCATTCCTTTCTCACACACGCTCTATCTGGACAAACGGCAATGCCACTAGTAGGCTAATATCCCCTCAGTTAAACATGTTTTTCATTTCCGCTGTGGGACCCTGGGGACCGAACACTGGCTGTAGCCTCAGACATTGGCTGATGAATGGATATCCCGGCAGCATCATAGATATATAGTTTCTTCTCTCATTTTATTGTACAGTAGCTCATACTCTCCAATAAGACATACAGAGGAACACACCAGCGTCCCATGGCTGTGTGAATCCCCTCCCTATAGCATAAATAAGTCAATCACAAGCACACATGAAATGAGTTTTTAACATGCAGCTTTCCTCTTTAATCATTTACAACTCTGCTCCTCCACCGCTCTCGGCCTCGGCTGTGCTCTGTAATTCGGCGGTGGCTTTCTTGTTTGTGCTCATCAGATTTCAACACAGCTATGGATTCCAGGCCCGAGCCGAAATTGGTACCTTTGTGAGGATGGATATTTTGAGGTTAAAATGTTTACCCTGTGCGAAATGACGACATGAATGTCAATTCAGGGAGATGAGTGGAAGGCGGGAGGGACGAGAGACGCACCCCAGCGAGGAAAGGCGTGTGGGGTTTCTCCTCTTAAAGATGGGATCAGACAGAAACAGATGGGCAGAGAGATGACCCATGAGTTACCTCGGTAACAAGGATGAAAGTGATTTCCTTGTTTGGGTCGCTAATTGAAAGGAGGTCGTCCCATGGGCCGGTTAAAATATGCACTGATCTGAACTCCAAGCTGTTGCTTTTGTGTGTGTGTGTGTGTGTGTGTGTGTGTGTGTGTGTGTGTGTGTGTGTGTGTGTGTGTGTGTGTGTGAGTGTGTGAGTGTGTGTGTGTGAGTGAGTGAGAAAGAAATAAAGAGAGTGGAGCCATTGACCACATTATCCCTGCCTTTCCAGTCACCCTTAATCTGATTAGGAGCCCAAATCAGCCGATAATCACAAAGTGTCAGAGATCTGTGTATGCATGCGAGTGTGTGTGTGTGTTTGTTCCTTTTATAGTAAGGAGCAGCCATGACCATATGGACACATACTTGCCATGAATTGAAAGCATTATTTGACCTCACAGCAAACATCCTAATTGATTACCTGATGAACTAGGGGATGAACGGATAGATGGGAGGACGCTGAGCTGTGCCGAAAAATGACATGGAAAGCATAATCTTGAGTGTTGAGTGTGCGATGAGAGACCCAAAACAGTTTGAGTGTAAAGTTGATGATAGGACTTCAAAGCTGTTTGAATTTAAACTCTAGGCACGGCTACCCAGAACACACACAGCACACAGCGCACACACACAGCACAAAATCCCCCACACAGGAAGTCATGATATCTGCAAACAGAAGTGCATTCGCCGACACGTTATTGAAGGGGCATCAGAGCTAAAGCAAAGGGCCAACAGAGAGGAGAGGGAAGACAGGGATTTGCATCCCATTACAAAAAGAAGCATGTGCATTGCTCTGCTTCACCCTCATTTGTCTTCTCTCTCCATTTTTCCCATCATCTTTCCTCTGCCTATTTCTACACCTCCCTTTCCCCGCTCGTTTCTTCATCCTACTCTGTCTTCCTCAGTTCCCGTCACTAATCTCCCCATTCCTCCCTTGTCTTGCTGCGCTCCTCTTCTGCCCTCTCTCTTCGCGGTGAGCGGACGGTTCTTGCCAACAGTGGTAGTAATTCTCCCCTACTTACAGAGCCATTGCTTATTTCTTTTTGCCCTTAAACCAATTAGACCAAGATAAGCCAACTCATTTGACTGCCTGCAACTGGGTGGTGGAGGTTAGAGGAACGGAAGGAAGGGGGATGAGACAGCGATTGGAAGACAGACCTGGGAGGGAGGCAGATAAAACAAATATGGGAGACCGATGGAGGGAGATATTTTTTTTTATGTTTTACAAATGAGTGGCTTGCTACTTGACCAAGGCTGTGGAAGTAAACGATCACTGGGCTGTCTCAGCTATCTGCCACTTCAGTGTGCCGTGCAGCAGCAACTTTCAGAATGATAAGAGATCATTAGTGATGTGCTGGAACCAGTCCTTTAGGATGTTGCGTTAAGTACCTGTGCTATGCTAAAGTAATGCCTCATCCTCAGGGGCCAAGGGGATGTCATGTAGGATAGTGTAGCTTCCTGAACAAACAATATTAATGATTGCTGCAGTATGGGATACTAGTTATGGAGGTCAGAACCACACATCGTTGATGTACGTTAATAAGGAGCGTGAGAGTATATTGATTTGAAAGGTTAGACTGGGTGCCCTGCTGAAGTGTCCTTGAGCAACACAGATACTCAGCTTCAGAGGCGCTGTCTCATAGCTGACCCACTGCTCTGACCTCACTGTGGAGAAGTCTGAATCAGCCTCCTGGGTTCTTAAAGTATCACACTATTAGTATTCTGTTGGCAAGTTTTTATTTCATTTTTTCTTCTAAACAGTGCAGCTGGATTTGTATTAAAACTCATTATGAGTAAAGTTGTAGCATTGCGAATATAACACACAGCTTTGCCAGTCCACCTTTGGCGAGGCTCAATAGGTGCTCATGAGACAAGGAAGGGTGTGCTGTAGATCATTGTCAGCCATCTGCTTCATTCAGACATTACCATGAACCCTACGGTCACATGTTTGGACAAATGGACAACTCGCTGAGCTGTGGTTGGTCATCACTTCGCCTTTTTGAACTAGAAGAGCACGTTGGCCGTTTGGAAATTTCACAATGCATACAAAATATCCACCAAACTCTGTCTAACATATATATATATATATATTTTTTAATCACGCTTCATTTGATGTATTCCACAGCAAATTAAAATGTTTCGTGGTTTTTCTGAGGAGCAACATCACATTGTCATCTAAACAAACTGCAGGTGCTCAGGATTGGTCTGAAATACATGGTGTCTTCTGAAATGATTCCCAGCCGCTTCACAGACTTAAATCCAGTATTACAAAATCAGCACGTAGTGATGTAGACTGACTTTGTGAGACTAGTTCAGTGTTGAGTTAAGCATTCTTCACTCCTCCATGATGTGAGTTGTTTGTGCGTGTGAGCAAACCAGCTGTGCAAAGGAGGCAGCCTGTGAAAAGAGTCCTGTTGAGTCTCTAATGGAAGTGTATGCAAGATTGCTCCTTTCCCCGGCTCTCTTCAAATGGTTAGAAAAGAGAAGAATGAAAATACAAGTGCAACACGGGCCCGTTGGTCGAGGTGGTAGTGCTGAAAAGACGTGACGGATTATGTGTGCGAGCGCTCACATGAGTGTACAAGTGTATTTTGGCCACAGGCACTACTGCTGATCTGGGACAACCTGAAGTAGAATTCAATTTCCACTTCTTTGCTTTCTTCTTTTTTTTTTAACCGCAGTGTGTGTATTGTACATTTATGTCCCTGTGTCGTCAGTAAAGTGCTAAAGCCATTATGGCTGGCAGGGGCGGCAGACATGGCCTCATCCCATGATGGAGGCTTTATTTTGTCCACAGTGAAAAAGACTAGTCGGTGTTAAGGTGTGCTTACGCGGCCTACTCAGCTATGACGACCCCTAGTAAAAAACCCTGCCTGCATATACCTGCAGTGCTGTAAATGTGTTGTACTGCTTTTTAATGTGAACGTGTTGCGCTTGCATGCGGTCAATGAGACGATGTGGCGATGTAGTGCGTAATTTCTGTTGGATAGTATGATAGCTGAATTCTCCATCTCTCTTTTTCTATCTCTCTCTCGCACACATACACAAACACACAAACAACGCATACACACACACACACACACACACACACACACACACACACACACACACACACACACACACACACACACACACACACACACACAAAGTCCCCCCTCACTGCTCACCTTACCCCAGAGACATCTGAGCCTTGGGAAGGCCAGATGGTGGATGCAGGTTGGGGGCTAGTATGCATGTGCACATTTTTGTGTACGTCTCATTGTGCGAACGAGCAGAGAGAGAGAGAGAGAGAGAGAGAGAGAGAGAGCAGCATACTGTATGTATCCTGCTGCGCCCCAGCCTCTCTTTTTGGTCTTGTTTTTTCTCTCTCTCGCCGAGTGGATATTTTGTGTCTTTTACTACGTTGCCCCCCCCGTGTCTTCCACACATTCCTGTATCCAGAGATTTGCCGAGGAGATGCTATCAGCAGTGTTAGGTTGCGCCCGTCTTGCTTCCTGCTCGGCCCTTGTCGGAGCAGGTGGCTGACTGTGGGACGAAGGCTAAGGCCTTATCAGTCCAATCTCGGGGATAAGCGGCCCCACGGCATAAGCAACATACGAAACACATTAGAGCACAGGAGGGAAAGCGGTGACGCTCGGGAACACAGTTCAACCTCAAACTGTGAGAGTCATCTGTTTTCTGGTCAAGCCAGTTCTCTCGAATGGCAAACACACAACATGGACACACAGACACACACACACACACATACTCATCCTGGCTTAATGTGCACACAAACACAATTATAGACATAAACCTCCGAGCCACACCTTGTGGAAAATGGCATACGAGTAATTGATTGGGAGCAGTGGCCCAGCTTTCCCACCACTCAAGGATGGTGGTGTGAAAAATGCGCTTTTCTCATTCTTTATCAGTCTCTCCGACTTTTCCCCTCCATTATCACCTGTCCTCGAGATTGGGTGACAGTTGTTCAGTCAGCAGGAAAGAGGAGCCTCTTCGATATGTGTCCAGTTGAGAAGCGAGAAGAGAAAGCATTGATTATTGAGTCTTATAACCCGGTGTTCACGCTGCCTGGCCTCTGGGGGCCTCTAAGATCTCAGCCTCGTTCACCCCGTGGTCCTTTTAGCCCCTGTCCACCCCAACTCTCCCTAAATTGGCCTTAGCCAGCTCCACAAAGGCCTTTTTTTGACTTGACTTCTCGATTATTACTATTTTTTTCAATGTATTTTAATTAAATCTGAGAGTTGCAAGCTACACCACCTTCTCACCCCCCTCTTCTCCCAAACCTTCCTGTCTGGGAATAATTGGTTGTTTCTACTGGCTTCTCTCCCTCTTGTATCCCCTCCTCCCTCCCTCACCTGCCTCCTACCCCCACAATTTTTACTTTTTAGTGGAAAACAGATGCATTTATGAAGCATTATAGGGTTTACTACAAGGGGAAAAAAGGGAAATATGAGTCTGTTTCTGAAGACGTAATAGACGCAGCATTTGCAGGAACAGGAAAAGGGTTAAGAGTCTGCTGAGGTTGTAGGATTGCAGGAACAAAGGGCTTCATTTATGATTGTTATAATGAGATCTGTTTTTGAGTCCATGCTTTAATTTGACTTTTAAGCCCAACGACTCAGGCTTAAGGGCTGCGAGCAGGAAGGCTGCGGGGCAAAGGCTGACTAAGGAGCGGGAGGAGGCAGGTAGAGTGGTGCAGGGTTATTGTGATACGACTTTCAGTGTGTGGGAAATCTTTTTAAGTCTCCAATCAAACTGATACAAATACCAATTTAGCTCACAGTGTACACTGCACACTGTTTATACAACAAATTGATTGCTTCTGGAGTCTAAACGTCCAATATATGAAGTTGCTACTGTAAAGGGAGAAAAAATACAACAACTTTGTGGTACTTTTTGAATTTTAAGTGAATCAGCAGCCCAGAGGAGGCTGCGTCTCCAGCGCTCAGAGGAATTAAAGGCAGAGCGTTAATAGGTCTGAAATTACGGATGGTGGTTGGAAGCTGCTCCACTTCTGATTAAATAAAAGCCGGCTCCTCCACAGGCTGTTTCTCATAGGAACTGACGAGCACACACAAACACACACACACACACACACACACACACACACACACACACACACACACACACACACACACACACACACACACACACACACACACACACTACAGATATGCGAGTACTAGAGCCCCAGCACTCACACACAGGCAGCCATACACACACACACACACACATAGCTTTGATGTGTAGAAAGGAAATGAGTAGAGACGGAGAGCTAAGGGCTTGGGCCTGGGGCCTGTCCCATTATTAATGAGTTAGTGCCAGTGCCTCTCCCAGGTTCAGGACATGTGGACATATTTCACCATTCCCCTGACCGTCTCCTCACCATAAATGTAATCTCTTATTAAGCATTGGCTTCTTGGCAAGAGCGGGGATGATAGAGAGAAATTGTGCATGAATATTTTTGTTTCACTGCGCGTGTCTGCGTTATGAGGAATGAAAATTGTGTGGCGGAGAGAAATGAAGTGCCGGCGCAGTGCAAAATGGAATGGCAGCTTCTGAGAGGGACACTGATGGGCCAATAAGTAGCAATGGTGGGAGTGCAGTTTTCACCCTGCGTAACACTGAATCCTTCTGCCAGGCAAATCTCTGCCTCTCTTGTGCTGTCCACTTCTCTAGCTTAAGGAAGAGAGCTTTTTGGAGGTAATTAACTATTGATTTGAAGCATAGAGGGTAATGGGAGATGAGTAGACAGCATCTCCATCTACCTGCAGTTGCCTGGCTGGCTAAAGTACAACTAAAAAACTGATGGGGTGAAAGAGACATTTCCCTAAAAGAACCAGACGTGGGTTATTTGGCTTTCAAGTTCTGTTCTGTGTATTCAGGCAACAACAAAAAAAAGCAGTTGAAAGGCAAATTGAAATCCAGCGCGGGAATTAATCAAGATGGGAATATCTGATTCTGTTATCTAATATTCAATATTACTGAATACATTCTCCCAAATCTGAATATTTATTATATTCATGACAAACTGATCTCAGCCTATGTTGGCCTGTTGACCTCGCCGTCCCTTCATGAATAGTTATGATAGTGAGGGCCAAGGGGACTCATTTCAATGTCATCCAACCTGAGGTCACATCCCAACCAAACATACTTAGGTGATACTTATTGCTTCAATATTATTGAGAGTGTATTTCTAGCAGATGCACAAATAAATCAAGTAAAACATTTCCCACATGGAGACGGTAGAGTATTCATTCCTCCCTTTTGTGTTGTCCTTTTACAGCTGTATGTGCTACTCTTTTTGTTCGAGGCGAGCTAGAGGACAAGGATAAGGACTCATTTGTGTAAGAGAACAAGGCAAAGAGGTACAAAGAGACAGAGGGGAGAGAAGGATGGGCCAGTATCTGCCTAAGATCTTATTTGTGCTAATGAGGAGGCTGGTGGCTCTGGCTGCTAACCCTTAAGCGTATCCAGCTCTTTCGAGTGTCTTTTGTGAGAGTCCTTGGATGTCTGCTGGGAGTGGGATTTTCCTTTTGTTTTAAAATACAAATTGTAGTTATAATGAATGAGGCAGAGGAGACTCTTTGAGTCATGGTGTGTGCATATTTGCTGTTAGTGTGAGCTTGTTTGTTAGGGTTGCTGCTAAATCTACAAAGGTATGTCTTGATGGAACTAGTTAGCATGGCGTTTCCAGTCATGCAGTCCTAACCCAAACCTATTCTGTAATGGGGCTCGCTGAACAGTATACAATTCAACCCAATTGTTGCCTCCCTCCTCATCCTTTATCCCTATGAAGTCTTCCCCCTTCCCACTTTCTCCCAAGGTTGGGCATTTAAAGCGGCATGTCTTTGATGTGAGCTTCACACACTGTTAGACACCCACTCATCAGATTGACACTGATGTCTGGGGTGGAGTCAGCCCATTTCTGAGATCTTGGGAAATGAACTGTTAGAATACACTGGAGTGTACACGCATATGGCACGCGCTCAGGTAGTTCTCGATAAAGTGGAGTGTAATGTGGACGTGAATGAACAGATGTGCTCGTTCAAATGCAGAAATGTTCCACCATGGCCGTGCTGCTGCACTCGGCTGATGATTTGTCAAGATGACAAACGTCCCTGCTAAGCCGATCTGAATGTAATTGTACAGCGGTTTTCTTGGCTGTGTTTTACAACACATCAGTTTTAGAGGAAATTCAGACAATATCAAAGGATGCAGCCTTGACATATACGAGATGAGAAATTATTAATGAATAATATCTAATGCTCGCCTCTTTAATCATGAATTCTATTCTATCTAAATGCCCGCCAGCACAGCCTTGGATTTCTACTACGGGCTTAGTAAATGATGAATGATGTATAAAGGCCTAACTTAGAACGGAGTCTGTGGTGTGTGTGTACTGTATGTATGCGAGGGGCGATGTGTGTGAATTGTCTGCTTCTATTTTCTCTTAAGAATTATTTACCTTAGCCGGTCTTAACTTGCCTCTGCAAGTTTGTGTGAGGCTTGAAAATTACTTTGTGTAAAAAAACTCTTATGATGATGTCCTATGCAAATGTTGTCCGTCACACATCGTCGATTTATGATTTAATCAAAACATGGCAGAGCCGTAGCAAGGCGTGGCTAAAGTGTGTAATTTAATGAACTAGTTATCGCCAATCGTCCTTTTCTGTTTATTCCACTTTAATTCATTACGTCTTCAGGTTCTGAGGTTGGTTCTGCCGCTCAATTGTTGTTGTTTTTACCACCTGGAGCTATCACAACATGACTTAATGCCTTGTATGAGCCCAAGCTACAGTTTAATATGATTGTATTTTTATTATTTTAAATACAATTTTAATAGCCTATTGAGAGATGTGCATTTTAGACAATCTGTACCAGAGGGGTCTTGAATATCTTTGTTATCACCTGTATGTCAGAGAGGGCAGTATGCTGCCTGGTGCGAAGGGGCATCTTTCCAGTGTTAACATACTGAAGTTTAAATGAAGCACATTGCTCAGTCCCTCCCAACCGTTTCAGGTAGACGCATCATGTTCCAACCTGTGTTGATGTTAACGCTGACTGTGTAATACCATTTACAAAACGGTTATCCCGACAAAAGCAGCTGGCCGTGCAGAGTCATGCAGGGATTTGTTGTTGTATGACAGTGTCCCTGGCTTTTGTTCTCCATGCCAAAGCTTTAGTCTGTCCTTCCTGAGTCAACACTCAACAGGTACCTTGCCTATTTGTATATCTTCTAAGAGCTGTGCGTGACTGCGTTAGGCCGCTGCGATTTGTGAATGCACGCTTGTAAGGTCATCGTTTCTTTGTATTTCCATCTAATGAAATAGTGAGAAATGCGTCTGTGTGTTTGTGTGTGCGTGTGCATACACGCATGGGTTTGCACTTACAGGTATGTGTGACTATGTATTGATACATCTGCTTTTTTTCATCAAGTGTGTGAGATAGTATCTGTTTGTGTGCCAGTGAATAAAGGGGTTCCATTAAAATCTTAACAGTCCACCTGGTGCCAGCCGTGTTTACTGTTGCTACTTTCCCAGTCTCAAAAGAGGCTTTTACTTCTCGAAAAATCCCCAAATACACCATCCTTTTCCAGATTTATGAAGGCTATACCTGATATGTGGACTTGCTTAACCCAACCCAAGAGACACGTGTGCAATGCTCTCTTCATGTGATGTTTATAACTCCTGACAAGGTCACTGTGGGAGTCCGTGAGTGTGTCTCTGTGTACTTGTGTAAGCATGTATAAAAAAAGAAATCACTCAGCTTGCTCTAAAAGGGCTTTCAGACACCTGGCAATGATTGGCTGAAAGACGACACCTTCTATCTGCTATTATTGACAGTTGAAAACGTAGAGAAAGCGTGGAGAGTGACTTGCATTTCTGCACATGTTTTCAATCAATTTGAGGCTTGGGTAATGCTTTGAAATTCAACTTCCTTTGATAAACATCACGCGGCAGCTTCTAAAAGATAAAGCATGATGGATGGTCACAGTATACCCGAAAAAGCAGAAAAGAATCCGCTCTCCCTCCCTCTCTCTCTCTGTGACTGTCTGTCCGTTGCCTTGGCTCTGAAGATTGATTGTGACTCGTCCAGGACGTATGAGCGTTGCGATCATATCATGGATCACAGCATGGGGAGGGAATGACAGATGTCGTAAGCACCCATCCTCTGTTTATTTGAGAGGCACAAGTCTGTCTGATGGATTTATTGCGTTTGGTGGATACAAGGATGATTTGTCATCTTGCATGTGTCTCTTAGACTTTTTGTGAATATTTAACCAGGCAAACAAAGAATTTATCTGGTATAGAACAATGCATCAGTGTTAGAATGTATAACTACAAAACAACCTCACAGTATATCACTGCATGGATACGTTTAAGTAACATAATATAATAACGATTGCCTTTCTGTATTGCGATATTCTTTTGGATCTACATCCAGCACCTCCTTAAGCATCGGTATTTTAATAGAGCAATTACCAGAATTCCGTTATATCACATGAGCATTCTTTTCGTGTTTCAATGACTCAAATAAATTGGGCACCTCACTGGGGTGATGGTTGATAAAAGGGCTGTTGGAGGAGGGGTTAAGTGTGTTTCAGTCAAGGTCGTTTTGAGTGGCATATGTATCCTATTTAGCAGCCTCCGAAACTACTGAGCAGTGTAGACATGAAGCGGTGTTGACAGGCCTAGCTATGCTGTGATTGCTACAGTCACACTGGAGATTAGTTACAGGGCCATACAAACACACACACACACACACACACACACACACACACACACACACACACACACACACACACACACACACACACACACACACACACACACACACAGGGTCCTCTGTGTGAGCTGGACAGTTGATTGGGTCATTAATATGGACAACCATTTCTATACTAACACACACTGATTGCTTTGCCTTTCACATCTTGGTGACATCAGCACATTGCTAATTGACAGATAATTGCCAATAATCATGAGATGGATCAGTGAGAGTGCAATTAAAGGAGCTTGCTCCAGTGTGCCAGTTCCTTTCAGAAATCCGGACTGATCAGTTTGCCCTTGTTAAGCAAGTCACTTAAATCTTTTTTTGCGGGAGCAATTTTTTAGATCGCCGGCAAGTCGACGTCTTATGAAAATGTTGAGGATGTTCCCTTTTGTAACGTGTATTGCACTGTTTGCTGTCGCCTTTGTGGGAGATAGCAGCCAGGCGCTTGTAATGAGATCTGTTGGGAGAATATGGAGTAAATCGCTGGAATGCACTTGACTTGCTCGTTTGGGTCAGTGCAGGAAGTGCCGGTGTGTTTGTGTTAGAGAGAGAGAGAGAGAGAGAGAGAGAGAGAGATGTGATATGAATATCCTCTCCATTCTTCCATGAAAGTACCTGAAAGGGCCCCATTTGGGCTGGCTCCCAGACAATAGAGTACAATGCCCCTAACTGGGGGAGGAAATAGCCCTGCTCGGGGCAACATAATAGCGGACAGTGTGTGGCATATTTGTGTGTGTGTGTGTGTGTGTGTGTGTGTGTGTCTGACATGCTGACCTTCTTTGGTGTATGTGCACCGCATTCTGTGTAGTGCAAAATGTGTGAATTGGAGCATTGCCTCGCCCGTCAATCAGATGAAGAGATCATTAGAGGTGTCACAGTCAAATCTCTCATCTCTCAAATCATCTGTCATACTAAACCGTCTACATGTGCCTGTGCCCAGCTGCCAAATACTGAATGAGTTCATGAGTTGAAGCTGAATACACAAAGGGTTCGTTGTGGATTAGATCGCCAAGGCGACCTGTTCTTGTTTCTGGTTCGCAAACCGTTCCTCCTAATCTGTTGCTTTGCTTTGCCTTTTTTATTTACTCCAAACTAGGCTTGCGATATTGAAATTCTCTTTCTGACAATATTGCTTTAAAGCAATATCGATAGGAAAATGTATGAAGCGAGAGCTACACATAGAAATATGCCTACATATCTATGGACTTTAGAGTCGTATGTTGCAATACTTATAAGTGGCCACAACGTGCAGTAGCAGTAAGTGCTATTTTACATAAGGACATGCTGAGATCATTAAATTAAATTCATATTTTTTATACAATCTGTACACGTACGACATTCTCTGTCCCAGGTGCTCACATCGGTTCAGGAAAAACTCCCCAAAACACCCTTAAATAAGATCAGTTAATTGGTTTATATTTTGTTGCCTCTGCAAAAGCCCTGACGATGGAGGGTTGAGTGCTCACCATGATACCATGAAGTTTTCCCTGTTTGATATGCTTCAACAATTTTTAAATGCATTAAACATAGAGAAGGCAAGAGAAAAAGAGCATATGGAGCAAAATTGACAACAGGTGATACATAACTGAATATCGTTCCGCTATCGTGGACATGTGAGGACCATGAGCATGGCAAACCAATATCCTGCTGAACGATAATCTCATCATACAGCTCAAGCATATTCCAAACCGCTTCATTGAAATGAGGCTAATTTGCATTTATTGTTTTGCGACATTTTAAAAGTGTGCCTGATATTCGTTTGACAATTGAAAGGAAACACATTTTTGATTGTTCTGTCTTCCCATGATCCTCTGGTGTGCGGGAGATGACTCCATCTTGGGGTCCATATGGACGCCATGTTGGAGGCACGCTGCTCTATAACAGTGGGGGAATACCAATTAGCACCACATTTGCTGAGGATGGCATAGAACCAGAGACCTGTCACCTCTGCTTCACAGCTCTGTCTTTGAAGACGTGTGTGTGTGTCTGTGTGTTTGTGTGTGTGTGTGTGTGTGTGTGTCTGTGTGCATGCATGTGTGTCAGCATGGAGGGAGGTAGAATCATGTTACGGCACCTGCTTCGCAGCAGGGGATGGGACTGCTTCACTGTGTGTGTGTGTGTGTGTGTGTGTGTGTGTGTGTGTGTGTGTGTGTGTGTGTGTGTGTGTGTGTGTGTGTGTGTGTGTGTGTGTGTGTGTGTGTGTGTGTGTACACGTACGCGCGTACAAGGGGGGTTGGGCAGGGTGTAGTGTTGGTATATTATGTGTGTGATCAGAGGCAGAGCAGCATCTAAATGCATGCGGTTACTTGTAATCAATGCTACCGCAGCTCCCTTTGGGTATGCTAATGCATTCTAAAATGCTAATGTTTTTCAGTGCCAAACCCTTAAGTTGTATCATATGAGTGAATGAGCGATCATGCACACCATGGCAATGAGATGGAAATCTGCTTGAGGAATGTCATGCAGTATCTTGGGAGAATGAATTCCTGCACACAATTACTGAGAAACATTATTGCACGACTGCGTCAGGATTCCTTTGCTGGCACCCAGTTCAGCGTGTTTGTGAGAATTATTTGACTGCAGTTTAAAAGTCTCTTTGATCTCTGTGTTGAAGAACTGATGCTACACAAAATGGTCGGCCGCCCATCGAGGCGGACAGGGAATCTGTGTCTCTGATAGGACCGACCGCAGTCGCCTCTGGATACCGGCAATTGCTAGTCCCTGCTTTTGAAATCCCTATTGATCACAGAACACCTGTGAAAGACAAATACCCCTCGTATGTCTCTAGTGTGTGTGCGTTGGCTTGGTTGTACGTAGGAACAGTGTGCGCGTGTGTGTGTGTGTGTGTGTGTGTGTGTGTGTGTGTATGGACACACACACCAATGCTAAGATTCATATGTTGACAGTGTCCCGAACCAACGGCCCCTGTATGTAATCATGAGCTGTACAATTAAATGACACAACTAAACAAAACACAATTGTTTCCACAAAAATCATCAATATTGATTAATGCAGTGTGATTTGGTAGCCGAGGGATTTCAGGTGCACAACCATGAACTGCATGGTCCTCGATTCCTGTCCAACAGGGGACCTTTTGTTGTTCCCCATGCCTCTCTCCATGCCTCTCTCCCCTCTTCTGACATCTCTCTGCTGTGGACTCTCAAATAAAAGCATAAACTGGCCAAAAAGTGCTCTTACACGCTGTATACAGAGACACAATTATAATTAGACTCCTCTTGCATAGTAACATGCATAAAATCTGCAAAGTTGCTAATAACTTGAGTTTATTTTTGTGTGATTAACACACCTTCACATGGCAAAAGGGTCCTCTGCTTCACACAATGCCTAGATCAATGGGTTGCCATGTTAAGTATTTATTTTCTGTTTCATTTGGTCGTGTTGCTATTCAGCGTAAATCAATAAATCTTCTTCCCTTCTCTCTGTATCTCCCTGCCTCTCCCCCATTAGAGCGCCAGGTTGTGTAACATGTTGGTGTGCTTTGTACTCGGGCGGATGATGACTTCTGACAGTTGCCCACATTTCTGGGATTAGCTTTGTGTAGCGAGTGTGCGACTGCATTTCTGTGCCATGTGTGTTTTTGGATAATTGTGCCCACTTGTGTGTTTGTGCGTGTCTGTCAGTGTGCATCCTAATGGCAGCTGACAGGGCCCCCGCTTCTTAAATTAGCCTTGCTGTCTGGCCCCTGGGGAAGGCATGAATGTTCAGATATAGAAGAAGCCTCAATTCTACAATCTCTATTTTCCGTCCCTATAGTATCCAAACGTTCTCGTCCCGCTCCTATGCCTCCAAGTCAGAGCGCATTTATCCAACAAATGGTAACGACAAAAGGGAATGTGATACTGGGCCCAGCGCCCATTTCATCATTCATCATGGCAATGCTTTTACATTTTTTTTGTCTTTGAAGACAAAATAGAAAAGCACATAGAAAAGTGTTGAAAAACGTTTTGCTCCTCCTTCATATTTTCAGTTTTCCTCAGAGCGTGTGTGCTGTTGCTTTAAGATATTGACTTTCTCAATGGCATTGAGTAGCATTGAGCCTACAAAATATTACATTCAACGTCTTCACGGTCAGCACTTATTCCCAGAATAAAGTAGTGGAGTACTGGAGAGGTTATTGTCAGCACTGTACGATCTGCAGTAACTTTAGAGTCGCAAAGGTTTGTCAGGGACATCCCATCGCTAATGAAGGTCTATAGGTTAGTGATTTTAATGTGAGTCAAGTGATTGTGGAGACGTGGCAATGAGCATATCTGTGTGGTAATCTGCAGGTGATCAATGTGGCACTAGAGTATATTGTGTGCCTTTTTGTGTGTGTGTGTGTGTGTGTGTGTGTGTGTGTGTGTGTGTGTGTGTGTGTGTGTGTGTGTGTGTGAGACTAGATAGATGAAGGAATGAAAGGGTTCCCATGTGACTTGGGCTTTATTAAAGAGAAGTTAATGAGTTCCCCAGTCTGCCTCTCTCATTTTTCCTCCCCTCCCCATTTACTCTGAGCTCCATCTCTTCTCCTTCCTCTCTCTCTAGTATCCATCTCGCTCAGGCTGTTGCTCCAACTATTCATGTTCTCAGTCTCACTGCCTTGCCCTTGTAAGTCAATTACAAAACGGAGCCATGCAGCATTGGGAGTGAAAAACTAGTGGTTACATTCCAATCTCTGTTGCCCTTTTTCTCTGTCGGCCTCCTCTTTCCCTGTGTGCCAAATCAATCTCGCCTTTATCGCTGTCTACTTGCACATGCTAATTTCAAGCAGATCCATCTGACTAATGCTGATCACAGATGTACAGCACTGTCTCCATCGTTGGCGCGTGTGTGCGTGCGTGTGTGGGTGTGTGTATGTGTATGTGTGTGTGTGTGTGTTCATTTGGGTTTCTCATATCATAGTGTTTAATTCTTTTGATGTTCATAGATCCTCCAACAACAAAGTTGCTTTTGATAATGAGATCTCTCTAAACCAAATGGCTGCTGCGGTGGCCACATCAATGATGCTAATAATTTCCCACAGTGACTTGGTCTCCAGTGTTTACATTAAGGCATGGTAAAAAGCGCCATTGCAGTCTCTCATGTTTCAGCGAGGTGCACAGTGTACTGTAATCTTCAGCTGTTCTACCAACCTGTGTTCTGTCAGTCGGACACCGGAGGAAACAGTCTGACTGCAGGCAGTCAAACGTTGAAGATGACGAGTGGCACTTTGTAAAGCTTGTTAACCTGAGGAGAAGGAAAAGCCTTTGTACGGAGAATAAGGCAGATGAGGACGTAGACAAAGGAGGAACCAAGCTCTTCTGTGTCTGTCTCCTGAGGCACGCAGAGGGGAGCTAGTGACCTGCCATGCTGGCGAAGTAGTGCTCGCTGCTGTAGCATCAATCTGAGAACAGCAGCATGAACACAGACACGCTTTGTCATTGCACACGTTGTGCAGTTGCTTCTCTGTCATGGTCATGGAGAAATTACACCCAGCAAGGAGAGGTGGCAGGAAGTACACACACAACTGGGACCGGTGCCTTGCTTTGGCTCTCAAAAACAACTGACATGAGAACAGCAGGTATGGTGTGGGGGGAAAAAGGGATTCTCGGTGTGTCCCACTGTTTCTCATGTTTCCCTCCCCATATCCTGCTACATTTATTTGAACTTCACATGAATGAACTGAGATCTATCCCTATGTTCTTGCACCACAATGAGATTTGGAACCCCGCATATTCCATGTCATCTGATTCCATTCCAGTCTTTGTACTGAAGGTTTTCCCTCTCACTCCCGCTGACTGTTGCCTTCTGGGCTTTTTGATGAAGTGGAAATCCTCTTGACAGGCCTATTTGAGGGGCCAGAGGAAGAGAGATGACATGGTATCGTAACAAATCCATAGGAGAGACATGTGGGGGGCAATAGCAGTGGTCGGAGTCTGTCTTAAAAACGGCAGGGGGATAGGCCGGCTGCAGCCATCTGGAAGATCTATGGAGTGTGATGTGACTGACGTGGAATGCTATTTGTTGACTCCTCATTGGACAGGGTGAACTGACACATCTGTGGCATGAAGCCAAATCAACTCTGATTTACGCCACCCCACCATCCAGAGGGGGGCCTGTTCAGTCACCCAGCCATTATGGAAGATCTATTGTGAGGGGTAGCAGAGTATCAAAAAACAATCACTCACAGACACACACACACGCACGCGCGCGCACACACACACACACACACACACACACACACACACACACACACACACACAAATACACACACATAATACAAGATCTATGATGAGCAGGTTAAATGATCTCAGTCATAAGTTATGGCCTCTCATGTTTGACACATATAAATTTCCCTCACACACAGCCACAGACATCAACGGCCTCTGCCAACAGATATTTTGTTAGAAGGAAGCCATTATCACAAATAAAACAAGTTGTTGGCTGGGCGCCCGGCTGGGCGTTTCTCACTCCATGCTAAACATTTGGTAGACCCTCAACACATTCCCCTGCTGTTAGCCATCACACTACTGTGGTCCAGGGCTCATTCAGCAGCAGAGTAGATAGTGAAAAAGTGAGATGGTGGTGTGGCGAAAGGATGGAGGGTTTAAGTAATTGAGAAACCAAGAGCATTTTGATACAAAATAGAGGGGTGAGAAATAAGTGGTGGCAGAAGTTAAGATTGATAGGAGAAGAGAAGTGGTCACCCATGGGGAAATTGAGGGCAGTGATTTAGCAGAGAGGAGATGAGGCAATGGCATTCTCATTGAATAGCTGTTATAAAGATAGCAGGGTAGATGTGGGACTGATCGGGTCTGTGAGGGAGTTCTCCAGCACATCTTGACAAACCTCTTCTTTCCGAGTGTGTGCATATATAGAGGATTTTCTTCAGACAAAACCAGTTGGGTTTTGTTGTTTTCTAAAGCTGTATTAACCTGTTCATTGTGTTAAGCAGATAAGTAGTGGTGTATCAATTACATTGAGTTCAATGGGTTTTTATTGGCATGGTAGTTTTTAAGATGGAATACAGCTCTAAAACTGATGGGTTTCCAGAGAAATAAGTGAAATAACTATAGTTAAAATAGTTAAAGAAAAGTTCAGAGAGTTAGACTATTTGCCTGAAACATTTAAAAAGCATTCATCTTCGCCAGACTTTATACATGTACTATAGTTGTGAGGGTTCAGCAGAAGCTGCAGCTCTGCGGTTTCAACTAGCACTTCACTAATCTCCGTTCTCATTTAGGAAGCTCTTAAACTTGTCCACACAGACACATGCGGCCCAATGTAAAAGTCCTAATTAGTGATGAGGTTGACAGACAGGATGGCTGCTTGGCCAGGGCCATCTGGCTGGGCCTGGCTGTCTGATCTATAGTTTTTCTGGTTTGCCAAGCCCACATGTTTAACATTGTCTCACAACAAATGGAGCACAAACCTACTGCTTTCCACAAAACCACTGATATCCATGAATCTACTTGGGAATATTTATTTTTGGACACAGACAGTATTTCATTCACATTTATTCACACCTAATTTTTTTTTCTTTCTCTCTCTCACACGCACGCACACGCAGGGAAATTAATTAGACTTGGCACAGCGGAAGCAGCTCTGTTCTAATAAATCTCTCCATTATCTAAAGTGATTGGTGGACACAGCAGCTCATTTCCTGCCTCCGAGTTGAGACCCGAGGACAGGCAGACATTAACCCCAGGTTTCTGCCTGCTCCTCAGCGTGTGAGTGCATATGTGGGAAGAGAGGTCATCACAAAAGATCAAATTGCATAAAATTCGTTCACTTCTTTTTTTAATTGAATTTGCGATTGAATATCGTCTGGATCCATTGAGACTGGCCCTTTTGTGCACATGTCACCTGTATGCATAGTATGCTATCAATAGAGTACCTGCCAGAGACAGTTACAGCTTTCCTACAGGTCCCATTATAACATATTTTTCTGATAATCATGCAGTTTCCATACCAACTGGCCTGCAGTGCATGGACTATTGTGAACTCAATAGCATGACATGGATTGGTGACCTAGAAATTTGCTTCAGTTAAGTTCTGAGTCATAGCAATAGTTTGGCTACGATTAAGTAGTTCTAAAAGCAAGGGGAATGTAGAGCAAAACCATTTCCTGTTCCGGTTCCACCGTAACATCACGAGGGAGCCATTGGAGCACCTGTGTCCCATCTCCATGGCACCTTTGCTCGAGGTCTTTGGCTGATGGAAAAGACAGATGGCACAGGCTTGTACTACTGAGCTTACACATGCACACACTTGATAAAAAAAAAGAAGAGAAAAAGGATTTTGAGGCCAAATAAATCACACAACAGTCTGGGGTGATAGCCCCTGATGAGATATAGAGCCTACAGAAATAGGCCATCACAGACCCGATTCCTCCTAGCCAGCACTAGAGTTAATAGCTTTCAGATCTCTGGGTGCCTCTCTGACTCTTCCTGTGTTATCAGGTTTGTCTTTGTTATCTTACAACTGTTATCTTTGCTCTACCAATTCCGTCTCCTCCACCCGACGGCCATTATAAATGGCTGCTCCTCGCTGTGTCCTAATGAATGCTTTGCTATGTCTTAGACTATTTGTTAACAATAAACCAAGATCCCATTTATGTCCCTCATTTGTTTCAGTGTTGCAGTGTTTGTTTTTAAATGAGAGGAAGAACTGGAATTGAAGACGGAAAAGGGGAGAAGGAAAGGAAAGTCAGGACAGGAGTGTAGACAGAAGAAGGAAAGGGAGGGGGGTGACTTTTACAGTTACACTGGCAGAGAGTCAAGTGAGCTCAGTGAGGCAGAATAATACGGGCTGAGTGTGGTGGGTGCCAATGTGCCTTTCCTAGTGTGTGTGTGTGTGTGTGTATTTGTTTTTGACTGGCGCACAACTCATGACTCTATACGGAAGACTTGCTTGAATTTCCCCCGAATGAGTGGCTGAACAACTTTTTTTTTTTTTTTTATCTAACAGACAGTCCAGGCTAACACACAGAACCATTAACTGGCCTGGGACTAACAATTTGACTCAATCTATCGTGGCGATCTGGTAGACGTGGTGCTTTTTAAATACAAACAGTCCGACTCCAGAATATACCCCTACCCTGAGTGATCCGACCCTCTCACGGTTGTGCTTCGGTTGCGATTCTAAAAGAGAATCCTTGAAGGACAGAAATCAGTAGTCTGCACTGAATAAACTGATGTCTGAAGTCAAGCATGGTTCACCACATAAGGTGTGTGGCTGTGTCAAGGTCGCACACACAGGTTGTAATGTGAATAAACACACACTTAAATACAGACCCTATTAATTCACATCTGAATATGGGGTTGCCAGGGGCAACACAGACCATACAGCATCCTCAAGCCCATTGTTTGCCAAGCAGCCAAATATCTAGCACCATTAACCTCATCATTGGAACGTAATCAGCTGCGGATGAAGCCGCCACTAAATCGAGGCAGCCTTCAAGGCACAATTAGAAATGTTAATTAAATGTTGCTCCATCTTGCATTGCCTTGACACATAATGCAAAAGCATCATTTGGAGCTGTGCAGTATGAGCTTTTCCTCTACTCAGTCATTGAGGATCCGTAGCACACTATAGATCACGGATAGGCAACCATCTACGACGGCACCAGATGATTTCACTGAGCTGTGTAATTAGCAGATATAACCAAGTGTGGTTTGTGGTTGGAATGGAAACCTGCATCCTCTCTCGCTCTCCATGGCATGATAGCCTCGTCCTGCTGTGGTTGCTCTTCGCAAAATGTGCTGGTGATGGCGGCCATGTTGCTCTTTATGCCGAAAGGGGGTGTACTCTTATTTATTATTTTTATTCTGAATGTTTTTAAAATTGGCGGAGCCTTGTTTGTTCATTTTTATTGCTGTGTGGCTAACACTGAATATTGAATGGCCTTTGTGTGTATGGACATGTGAATGTTTGTTTGTGTCAAGGTCTGCAGATTTAAGTGCCTTTAAGAGCAGCCATCGTTCACTAGACCACTGAAAGCTTTGAGGTCTCAAAATGTTAGGTGGCCATTTTGGAGTGTTAAACAACTACTAATGGCTGGTGGAAATAGCACCCACTCCAACCCCAGAATAAATGTGTGTTTGATCAAGCATGTGATAGTGAACTGAGAGGGAGGGTCACCCTCCTCTTGTGCGGCGCTTGCCTCAGCAAGAGATCTGAAAATTAATCCATATCTCAAACCATCTGCAATGAGAACGAATGCAGAGGCATTCGCCCTAAATGGATTGGACAGATTGGACCGTCTAATGCCATTTTATTAGATGTTGCCAGTCTTTGCACGTCATCTGTGAAAGACTGCTTTATTTGCTGTTTCAGTCCCTCAAGGCTCAGCTTGAGTGAGCGAAAGCTAGAGTGTGTGTGTGTGTGTGTGTGTGTGTGTGTGTGTGTGTGTGTGTGTGTGTGTGTGTGTGTGTGTGTGTGTTCGTCGCTGGTCTGGTTGAGCTAGGCCCACAGATGAAGGAAGCCCAAGAATGACAGGGGAGAGTGAAACGGATTAGAAGCTAAATCCATTTAGACTGTGGTTAAGACAGACAGGTCTGCTCTAAACAGGTGTGTTTATCCAAAATTGCGAAAAAGACTCTGCTCTGTGTGTGTGGTGTGTGGTGTGTGCATGCGCGTTGAGCATCTCTCCAGAAGCTAATTTAAACAGGATTAGAGGAAGTGGTGATGGACTGTTCGCCCTAATTTATACTGTGATGTAAAGCAGTGTACCACCCACACGCATCCCACACCTACATGGTAGTCCAATAGCGGTTAGCATACCCTGTGCACATGCTTTGTACACTCACGCGCATACACGCAGACAGTTGCTGAAGAGAATGTGGGTTGGAGAGGGGATATGTAGCCGGAGTGCGAGACAAATGAGTTTGTGTGCTGTGTGAATACTTTCCCAGCTCTAATCCGCCCATTCCTGTTGGCATGAAAGACAGGGATTAACAGACGAAAGGTGAACATGGAGAAAAGGCAGGGCTGGAAAAGAACACAGGGAAAGAGAGATAGTATTCCGGAAACCTCTGCAGGATTCTTCCTCTGCCGCGGTGGTGAATGCAGATGAGCACTCTTTTGTATGAAGTGAAATCCTCTTATTGATCAGCAGATTAGGTGCTGCCTTCGTACCTTCTTTAACTTTCAAAAACTTAAAAGACAGTGTCTCTCAGCAGTCTGCTCAGGATTTTGGATGGCTAAAAAAAATTGTCTGGCATAAAATACAATAGAAACAAATGCTGTTTGAACAAACTACCTGAACGATGTATCTTGAAAGCCGAATTTTAACAAATGAGGTCTGGGGTCTTTATTTGCGGAGTTGACTCCAACTGCTACCTGTTCCTGATTCTCTTTCATTGAGTATTACTAAACATAGTGAGACTGGCTGTCTGTGATGTAGCACTACATGAGCCGCTCACATCCGGAGATGTATCCTGCAATGAGAATTTCTATCTGACGCCCACGGGAGAGGATCTCCCTCACTGTGAGATAAAAGCAGGATTTTTCATCAGGATGATGATCATTATAATAACAGTCAGTGTTGTTTTTTAACTAGTTGCCTCCGTGTGGTGCTAATCTATCCACTGGTATTATATTTGGACTTCCGTTCTCGCTCTGAAAAAGAAAGTATAACACAACTCTTTTGATTACCAGAATAAGGGCTTAAAGACCAACACGGTTTCGAGAGCTTATAAATGATAGATACACCAGGAAAAGACTCCTTGTTCACAGCTTACATGAATAATAGTCGTAGCACATTATACTTTGTACACATTTCCCTCTTTTCTATTCAGTTCACTTTTGAAAAGAAAACATGAAAACAGCAGCAGAAATGGTGCTGTTGAAGCCAGCTATTTTTGGAAAGCGAACAACTCCTCCTCGACAAACATATGCATAACTTGAGGCTTTCAAACAAGCACTCTTCTTAGTCTCGCAGCAGAATTCCTTCAAGTTCTGTTTCGTGGCACATTGTTGTTCTGGTAGGCCTTTCCATCTCAGCAAGTGTGTTGAGAAATGCACCCAGAAGACTGGGCAGGCATTTGCATGGCTGCATGAAAGACTGCGAGCTAGTTATCTGAGCAGCCGTTGTGGAGAATAGAGGGGCGGATGCGTTTTGCCTGCTTTGTGTCCAAGGCGTCATCTGTCTGTTGGTAGACGGAGGTATAGCAGACACAAAAATAACACAAAAGAAAAATGTGTTAACAAAGGAGTGAGAGGACCACCATCTGGTACACTGTTGAAATGAGAGCAACTAATACAGTGATTTTTGGAACGCCTTTGACCACAGTTTGTTAATTAATAAGTCAGTACCTATGCATGCAATGCTGATTTTAGCATTACAGCATTGTAATGTGTCAGACATGCACTGCAAGTATTTATATATAAGACACACTGGGAGATGTAGCTGAACCCTCATCGCCTCGCACCCTAGTGAAGGTATGTTTGTGTTTGTGTCTGGGAGTAAGTGTGTGTGTGTGTGTGTGTGTGTGTGTGTGTGTGTGTGTGTGTGTGTGTGTGTGTGTGTGTTCATGAGTGTCTAAATGGTTTCTTTCCAAAACAAAGTTAATTGCTTCAATTACTGATGTTATTTGCAAATTACCCGCCATTGGTTGTCTGTGACTCTCAATTTGGAGTCCTATTAGTTCATATCTCAACTCGGCGTTATATTTTGTTATTGTAAATGGTTATGTTAATAGGATTTGTTCTCACTATCCGTATACTGATAGAGTTTGCTTTTGTCCCCTTAGCGGACACTTACACAACCCCTGAATATATTTTATTGTACTGTATTTGACATTTTTAATTTTCAGATATTGGCCACCATCGCTTTGTCTTTCTCGTCACTGTCACTTAACTAAATGTTCCAAAATATTATTTTCTTGATGAATTGATTGATTGGTCTGCAAAATTAAAAAGAAAAAAAGCTGTTCAGGCATGCCATCTTCCGTAGGTATGTGGGCTGATTATTGAGTCAGTCCTGTGTGTGCTTTGTTGCCTGTTGGGTCATATCTGCCGTGATGTAGGTGTAATGTCTGAGTGTTTGGATACCAAGGCCAGAAATAATGAATAAAGAAACAACAAGAATAAATGTTTTCTTTGTATTGTTCTAAAGCACAGCAGGACAGATGGGAACATGACTCCTACACACACTTTATCTTTTAAAGACCCCTTATTTCTAAATGGTATGTTTTAGGTAAGTGATGTTTATAATGTAGAGCGACACCAGGTACCTTTACTGCAGGGTAGCATTTAAAAGGTGGAGAATACACCATATCATTTGCTAATCACCTGTAATGAGCAGATGCAAGGCAGATGTGCGTTGCTGCTGGCACAGGTGCTGCACAGTAAAAGTGTTGGAATCCCTGATCACTCGCCTTGGTGCAATCGACCTTCCTTCTGCCTGCCAGACTGCTCTGTCCTTCAGACAGAGGAGGGTATGTATGTTTCAGTCCACGAAGCTGCGATGGGAAAAAAATAAAAGTTGAGTTACTAAGGCCTGTACTCTGCGTCCTCTCTGACACAAGCGTGACTCTCAGTATTGGCTTGAGGCCACACCGTGAAACCAAGTGGAGAGGTTTTCAACACAACAGCCGAAAAGCTTGCTGGATTTATTTTAGAACGTTCACAGGTGGACTCCCCAAAAGCTCTGCTGCCTGGCTGGGAGAGAGGCCGCAGGGGATCTCCAGAAAGGAGACATATGGTTGCTTATGATTAAAAGGGAAAACTGGAAAGTTTCATGTGAGTGCACACATTTGTGTGTGTCTGCTCTTGCATATGCATAAACTACAGTTACGGATGGGTTGTGCAGAAATACAGACTTTTCTGTCAACTTCACTAAAATGAAATACATTAATAGTAAAATAAAAACCTGCAGCTGTGGAGGAGACTCAGCACCTCATTAAATAGTATTTAAATTAAACAAAACATCCTGCCGTCATGGAAAGTACAGACATCATTTTGGCCAAACTATTGCACTGACAGTTTATACAGGGTTCCCAGCACCCTTCTTGCTATTTTCATCACAGCTGATGCATGAGCCTATCATAAAATAACTACAACTTTATTGTTGTGTTTTATTCTTTTATTTTTCTTATAAGTTATTCAGCCAAGTGGAAAATCCTTGCTAGCAGTCTCTTGTGGCTTCCCACGTGTTCATTTCACAAGTAAAACACGTTACATCACATAATACAAATTTTCTCCATGACTTTTAGTTTGCTGTTCCTCTGCTGCGTCTTCTGTACGTGTTGCACATGGAAGCTTTGGCCTCTTCTTGACACTCTGAGTCCTGGAAGCTACTGTTTCGCTGTTTACTGTTGATTTGCTGTTGAGATCAATTCATGCCACTACTTTCTGGACAGCTCCCTGGCTGCCTGTATTGTGTGTACTGTGTGCCTCTGGCAGCCACCGGTTAATCTGCATGCCGCACAGCTGATACCAAGGGGGCAGTGAGGCAGCTGAGCAAAATTAAGCCTTAAAAGTGGCAATACTATGATTGTAGACAGGGAAGTAAATTCATCAAACCAATGGGCTATAATGCCGAATGGTAACAACCAAGTTCCTCACTGTGACATTTTATTTAGGAGTGCGGTAATTACAACAAAAGTGGAAAGTCCACTCCTCAAAAAGCCATTAGGAATAGAAGCAGAGAGGCAGTTTTTCTGTTTTATGTTGTACTTCATTACCGTAGGTTTTTCAGCTGATGAGTTTACAGGTTTTACAAGTTGCATTTGGCAAGGCCACCTAGTGATTGATTTAATCTTGTTATCCATATATCTCAGTGTTCAAATCTGAGACAATTTCACACACTTTATTCTGGATATGCTGTCATAAAATGGGCATTTCCTCTGCAGTCACATATTTACAGTGTTCACAGCTACTCTTAGCAAAAATGGAAAATTCCTTGTATGTGGCTGTATAAGATTAAGAACAATGTTGTGGCATTTTTATTGGGAAGACTGAAAGATGTCCTAACTCAAGAAGCACAATAAACATAATGAGCTTTGATTTTCCAATATTCTTTGCAATGTGGACAAGGCCCTAGGTCTGACATATCAATCCTAACATTTAATGTGCTTTTTGACTGCATGACTGGCCTTTACATTCACATACCATATACTCCCCCACCCACTCTTGCACATATATGCTCAGACCCGCCCTGAACTGTACTCTGATCAACCAAAACTAAATCGCTTTTGCTGCTTTACAAACCTGAGTCTAGACAATATGTGTAATGTCTATCTAGTTCTAAGGAGTGGGAAGGTGCTGCGACCCCGATGTGAACCAGCAGTGCGCAGCTCTCGTCCCTGCAAGGTGCATGTCTCCGCCTCTGAGTTGTAGCTGCCGCCGTCTGAGACCCATTCGTCAGCGCTTCATTAAAACCCAAATGGCTTTTTCAGTCGCAGCCGTCTCTCTCCGCCAGCCTGACAAGTCCCACATTCTGTCTGCTCAATTTTCTGGGCTGGGCCTGTTGTTAAGAGCGGTTCAGTTCCATGACTCTGCAGCCCCTGCCTGCTTTTATTGAGAATAAGGTGCTGTAAAGAGTACATTACCCACCTGGGAACATCCTTGGCGGGAATGGCTTTTCACTTGGTTAGCGGCAGAGCAAGGAAGACTCACCTGTGTGACATGGGGGTGGGTGGAGGAGTGGGAGAGAACAAGCGAGACGCGGGGCTGTTGAAAGGAACTCTCCAATGGCCTTTTCCTGTTCCGCTTTTGTTTGGAGCTATCTCGCCGTTCCGTGTTATTCAAACCACACAATGAGGTACAAAGCTGCCGGCGGCTGCTCCTGCTCCGTCCCCCCACGCCTTTATCCTCCTCCTCCCTCTGCTGTATTATAAACCATTTAAAAGCTTCTTCTTGTAGCTGTTCACAGGCCCCTGACCATTTTTCGCTCGCAGTGAATGTGTTGACCGTCGGGCCTTTGCTGCGGCAGCTTAGTTAAAGGGCCAATATCTTATCAAAATTGAGGCAAAGCAGTTGAGCAGCTGTATCATGTTGCCTCTTTATCGCACATATATCACCCTCTCATTGTCTCTCGCTCCCTCGCTCTACTCCGTGAAGCCTGTTCTACTCTATTAAGTTGAAAGACGTGTTTGAATGTCTCAGCAATTTGTTTCTCCATTACTGCAACACAACACTTGACTTAAGTGAATGCTGTAAGTAAGAATGTAGACCAGGGAGTGAGTGTTGTAAGTGTATTGCAAAGATAATTGTGAAAGGCATTTAGTATTGATTTTTGCAGCAAAACAAATAATACTTCACAGTCAATTGATTCTTCATGGTTTTACTCGCTGCATATGCAGGTCAAACCGTCAAATCAACCACAGATACTAACTAAAGGTTAATGGAAGTGAAGTTCAGTTCTGTTACTTGAGGTTTTCACAATTTTGAAGTACTTTCTCCTGTTTTACCAGTGCAGCTCGAGTCCCAGTGGTTGTATTTCTCCAGAACATGCTCATTACATTCACTATGACATGTGACCTTTTCCTCTGGTAAATGTAACACAGACCACAGGGGGGAAGAGGGAAAACAGGATTGCACAAAGAAATTGAAAGAAATGGCCAGGAAGTGCCAGTATTGTTTTTCTTTCTTTAGCATCGGGATCTATCAGTAGCCAAAATACACACTTGCTCGAGCACAGAGAAAACGCTTTAACGTTCACAGCCATGCAGGTACACACGTGTGCACAAAGCGACACACACTCACACACTTCCACCCTTTTCCCACATCCTGAGGGGAAAGGTCAGGTTAAGTGCTGTGTGGGGCGGTAGGGCTGCTTTTCCTCTTGGCTGGCATCCTGCCCACGTCAACAGTCCCTCTCTTCAAACGCCACTAATGCAGCGCTGACAGTGTTCTGACAATGAGTTACTATCTGCCGGCCGTGGCCCCTGTCCGACCGCCAGTCCCCCTGAAAAACAGATCTGTGGCGAGAGCAAAGGTTAATCTAGCGGTGAGGCTCCGCTGGCGACTGCCTCCACAGCCGTGTGTGACTGAGAATAGGCGGGTAGGAATTAACACCAGTGCCTCGGGGAGTGTTGACAGAGATGTGTGTGTGTGTGTGTGTGTGTGTGTGTGTGTGTGTCCGTCTCTGTCTGCGGTGTCTGCGCTTCTGTGTGGGGTGTGTGTCTGTGTGTGTGTGTGTTAATGATGGGAAGTGAGGAAGGGGCAGACGACGAGGTTTGAGGAGGAGGTTTTGTGGTCACAATCCATTATCTTCAGGGAAGAATCACGTTGGATAAAGGTTGTTTCATGCCATTTCAAAGACGCAAGGCAAATACCAGCAGACTGGGTAAACATTGATGTGAGAGTATGCGTGCTGTCTCCTATTTGTCCGCTGTATCAATCGCTCTGTCTATTTTTTTTTTTCCTACCTCGTTTTTTTTTTTTTTTTTTTATGCATTCTTGTCTGCAATAGCGGCTCAATGGAAAGCGCAATGCAACCAAAAGGCTCCTGCAGCCTGCCAGTGACTTAAGATCACCCCTGTTGGTGCATGTTTGTATATAGTTATGTCTACATTTGACTGAATCTGCAAAGGTCAACTTGGTTCATGGCCTCCTGAGGAGACAGCATTTAAATGGGTCTCCCTACCACTGTGCCAGCTGTCAGTTTCTAGTCCAAACAGCTCTGTTGGCTAAGCCCCTGTTGCCACATCATGGCCCCCTGCCTTTTGCCAACACGCTAACTGTTAAGTGCCTACCATTGCTGCTGTGTGCTAATTCCTATAAATGTTACTCATACCTTTACTGTCAGGTTTTCTCCCCTAAATGGTCTTGAAATTGAGAGCTTCCTCTCGCTTCCATCATCCCAAGTGTCAAATGGAGCATGTTGTCGTGAAGCGATATATTCGAGGCAGACAATAAATCTAATTCCTCACCTCAGATTTCTTAGATTAGCATATTTGTAGTAATAAGTCATGCATCAGCAGTTGGGGATCTTTTCAAGGATTTGGGGCTTAGAAATCACACAGGAGAAATACCCAATTTGGTGGATTTCTCCAGATTATTTTTGTGCAGATAAAGTGGAAATTGAGGGATAAATAATAAAAAATAATAAAAAAGCATCAAGTCGTGCTGGCTCTGGCTCATCACAGTCAATGAGCTATGTGAGGCATCTCCTGGAGAGATTGTACTCCTGATAATGTGTCTTCTGTCATCAACCTGCGTGTGCATACAAGCAAGTGTCTTTGTTTGCTATTTGTATGTGTGCGGGTGAGAATGTCTGTGGGTTAGTGGTGTGTGGGTTGCCTGTGCACACACCGGGCAAAATACCTTCATATAGCCCTCCTTGTGAGACGGGGCAGGCTGGAGTGCTTGTTTTCCCACTCACAGTGGGTGTGCATTTCTTTATCTCCTCTGCCTGTCGTGTTGACTGATGGGTAATATGCTAAATGGGGCCTGTGTTTACCTCACCTGTGGCACCGGCAGGCCCCTGTGTGTACTGGGCTGTGACAGGGAGCACTAATAATGCTTTAACTGCTCTGTCAAACTTCAATCACATTGACACAAGCTCCTGGTATAGCACACTGTCCTGTTGGCAGAGGTGCCATCACCGGACAGATGTAGGTGAATTGTGTCCCTAGTTACACATGTTGACTACGCACTGGAGATCAGGGCAATGGACTGTACAGTAGCAGCCCAAGTGCAGACGTGCATTTGAATGTGTGTTTGCTATATTCATGTCAACTTAATATTCATTTAAGTATTTAAAAACTCAATACGTGTGTGTGTGTGTGTGTGTGTGTGTGTGTGTGTGTGTGTGTGTGTGTGTGTGTGTGTGTGTGTGTGTGTGTGTGTGTGTGTGTGTGTGTGTGGAGCTCCCCCCCATTTATATGTGCGTTTCTGTTGCACAGTTAGGGAGGCCTTGTAGCGAGTCTCTCTCTCCAGGAGTTTGTGATTTACGAACCCGATGTGCGCACTTCTGCCCTCCTCCTGCATAACATCCCCATTAGAGACAGTGGCCACTATGGCTCTGTTCATCATGTAGGATCAGCACACCTGGGGGGAGAGAGAGGGAGAGAGAAAGGGGGAGAGGGAGAGAAAGGGAGAGAGAGAGAGAGAAAGAAGGGAGGAACAGAGAAAGAAAGAAGAGATGGCACAGTGCATTATCTCACCATCGCCCTATGCCTTCAGAGACCATGACCAACTGCATCTGTGTACAGCAGAGCAGAGAAAAAAATGGGATGGGGATGCAAAAAGGGAGGGGGTGAAAAAGCAGTGACATGATGAATACTCTCCCCCAGCCAGCCACAGCCACCACAGCTGCAGCAGCCATTGGTCCTGCCAAAGATTGCAAGTTGCTCGCTTTCTTCCTTCATCTCCTCGAGCTCTACTTTCTGTATTTTCTATTTTTTATTTTTTTTGTCTGCCTATATTTTGTACCTGTGTTTGTTTTGGTCTGTCAGCGTCATTATGTGGAGCGAGCTGTCAGGGGACACACAGGCTAACAACACCCCTGGGGGGGAGAAAAAGGAGTGGTAGTGTGTGAAAACTCTCTGGGAGTCATTCCAACAGCCATCTACATTAATAACTACACAACCACAGATAACAAATACTTGGCTTGCCTGGGAAAAAAGCCTTTTATCAAATGCACTGTGTATACTGGCAAACATTTGGAATATTGCCTTTCATAATAGTGGGTGAAATCTTTGTTCTTTCCATCGATGCACACAGTGTTTTGAGCGTTATCGTATTTATACAAGTGCCGTATGTACTGAGCTTATGACTAAAGGTATTGTGTTTTTTTTAATTTCTATCAGCATTATGGCATACACGTACTGCAGATGTGTGTCGGCTACTATCCTCCCTAACAGCCTCTCTTAAAGCAGTCTGATATCGCCTCGATGCATGAGGGCATTTTATTTTAAACTCAAGCTACCGTGGGAAAAATAATTATTCAATCAGTGTGTTCAAAATAAAAAATTGCTGTGTAAAAGTGCATTTAAAATGCACTGACACTCTTGTTGCATCAACTAGGTATTTTTTACGAACACAATGTGGAGAAAATGAACGAACTGTAATGAATGGATAATTATGGCATTAAACCGTCTGAAATGTATGTGATATGTGGAAGCTTTTAGAATCCAACACCATAGATGGAAAAATCGTGGATAAATTGTGGAGCAGCAGAGGCACCACTAAACAACCAAAATACCACATTAAGAAACCGACACCTTGAGGAACACCACGGAAAAATCCTTCTTGAAAATCCATTTCAATATCCCTAAGAGGTTAATTCTGCAGCAAATTACGACGTGTGTGTGACATCTAAATGAATTGAACATATACTATGTCATTTTTTTAAAGTTAGGCTAGTCATATACTTTATTAACTTCAATTAATTACTTGGAAAATAAGTGACCTTAGCCATTGATTAAGAAGAAGCTTAAAGTCAGTTGTCTGGATATCAGAAGAAGGTTTTAGTATCTACTGCCCCAGTCTTTTTTAACCTATGATCCGAATGTAACATGAATCATTCCCACTGTTGACAGAACAATGGTGAAATTTATGTAAAATGTGCAAATGAAAGATATTAATATGTTGCACTAAAAAAAGTAATGTGTCTCCTTTGTATTCATATTTGATTGAAGTGGCACACTTAATGCAAATCTGGTGCGAAAGAATTGTTGAACCCTCATGGGCTGAGTGTTAGTTTTTTTGGGGCGATGAGACAGCTTTTCTGCTCTACTTAGCATTTGTAATGAAACCTCCCTGGTTCTTTTTCTACCTTTCTTTGGCTTGCCTGTTCCAACACGGCAACGGTGAGGGCAGGAACACCTGGATCCATGTACTGTATCGTCTGTATGCCTCGACAACACTGCTCTTGTTTTACTTCACAACAATTTTCTCAACGTTTTAGCGCACAGAAGTACAGTCAATCCTGGCTTTGCCCTCCAAGCAGCTTCAAAGAAATGCTAAGTATTACATACAATTTCTCCTCCACAACACACCCAAAGGTGTTATTCCCACCAACGCAAACACTCCTGCCATTTCATCTAAAATACAGTAGGCCCTGATGGGCTGCTGTTCTCTCCAACACCTGCACACCACTTGTGTCTCCCATCAGAGCTATTTACACCAGCAGCAGATATTCACACCCACACAGGACAAACACCTGCATCCATTCTAACCCAGTGACATACAACTGGCGAAATTATTTACCAGCTCAGAGCAGCTTTTACAGCTGTGTGATCTGCTTGTATGTGTGCATGTGTGGATGCGTGAAAGTGTGTGCGTCTCAGAGTGACCAAAGTGAGCAGTGAGCGAGTGTTTTTCTGCCACAGCTTCTTCCGCGTGAAGTAAAGGAACAGCTTGAAGTGGGTCGGTGGCACTACATATTTAACGAGGCGTCTCAGCTCTTTAGCTTCACCGTTGTAGAGCAGAGTGTCGCACTTTGACTTCTGGAGCACGCCTCACGTCACGCCAGCAAACAGCCTCATCTGCCGGGGGCTGCCGAGTACAGCGCTGCCTGGAAGCTCGGCGCTTTCCTCTGGCTGGCAGTTCTTTCACTGAGAGGGTAACCGCAGGCTGTCTCACTGCATCCATGAGGGTTCGCCCTCTGATCCACCCATGTTGTCTCCGTTACATCGGCGATCAACAGAGGGATCGGAAAATTCAAAATGGCAGGTTAAAAAAAACAAAAAAGAAGAGAAATGTTGATGGTGGGGTGCATTTTGCCTCAAAGATGACAGCTAGTACCGGCGCAGCTATTGTCGAGAGAGCAGAAAGGGCCGGAGGGATGGCTGATGTTTGCGCTCCCCTCTAGTGTCACTGGACAGCTGTGACATTTGGGGCTGTGTTCTGGGCCAGAGCTCAAGCACCCCGACATCCCGGATGCCAAATCAGATGAGGTCAGATACAGTGTGTGCGTGGGTGGCACTGGCACGAGATCCAAATCATCCACACCCTCCATGTGGCGAAAAAAGACTGAATTAAATGTGTGTGAAATTACATTTGCTTTACCTGAAGAAGGCTCGGCATTCAGAGTGGCTCAGGGAAAGGAGAGTGAGGAGAAGGTAAGATGGATGAAGAGAGTGATTGACTGATTAAAAGAGGAAACAGTGGGCATAAAAACAGCAGCATCAAATGGAGGGACAACAAACACAAACTCCTCCTGGAAACCAAGCCCAACAGCCTTTTCCCCTTTTTACGGTTTCCATTCCCCAACTCTAAAAAGGCACTGAAAAGCTTAGAGGGCATGTACTGTTTTCCACTGCAGGATAAAAGACCTCCAGACAAATATTCTCAAAAAGGTCTGTGTCTTACTCCCCAGAGGTAAAAATTACCTCTCTTTCCTTCCTTCTTTCTTGTTATAGATTCTTATTGGAGAGTCTCTCCCGCTTCTGTCAGCCTGATGCTAGAAGGTCAAGATTCTCTGCTGAAAGTTTCTCTTTTTCGCCTTAGGACTATTTTCTATCTGTTATTCCCCCACTGCTGTATGCAGACTCCAGCAAAGCCCCAAAGGAAAAACAAAGCCCATCTCCAAAAATATATAGCCTTCCCCAGGCATGTGAGCATATGCTGCAAGAAGGTGGATTTAGTGTTTGCTCTTAATGGAAGCATTGTATTTGCTCGGAGGCATTGGAGAGGCCACGGACATTTTCTTATGGAGATAGATAGCGAGAAATGAGAGGTGATCTCAACCTGAGAAAGTCTGCGGTCGCCCAATAGTTTAGCCGGACTCTCGGGACGTATTCTCTGCTTATGCATGTGCGTTGTTGGTGACGTGGCGGGTACGTGTGTGGCGGAGCCGCACTAACGAGATCCCAGAAGTGCACCTCATTTGCAGTTAAGGGAGGGAGATTACACAGCACGTTTCCTCTCGTTCACACCGGCTCAGCCAGCTCTGTCCCCTTGGTGAAGAAGAGCACATGGCTGGGGAATACCAAACTGAGGCATCAATTACCTGGATCTCACTACATCGGTCAAGGGAGAACAGCAGCTAAATTGAATAACACTTTCTCAATCGCCTGTTCACATATGTGCTTTCACACACATGCAAGTGCTGGCACGCGCGCACACGCACACACACACACACACACACACGTGTGCTCACACTCATGGAAAACAATCAGTCGTCCATCCCAGTGGCACCCTCCGCTCGACAGGGTACACTAACCACTGCTCACTGCTGAGATTTCCCCTTAGTGAGAAATATAAGTGTGTCATATGATTGACTCACTCACACTTCCATATGACTGTTAAATCGTCTTATACGCACAGTCAATTCAGGCTTAGTGCCTTTTCCCGAAGCCCCATGGGCGCGGGTGATAATTTGACTTTTATTGAAATTCCGCTCCAGTGGGTTCAAGGTGGTTGAAGGTTGTTCTTTTACTGCCACAGATGAGATGGCGGGAGAGCATGGCGTCAAACCCTCAAGGCTCCAGCTCTCCCTGCCTCTTGTCCTGTGCGGTCTTGTCTCCGTCCCTCTCTGGCGATGGGGGAATTATTCAGGCTGCAGGAGTCAATTCCGTGGTGCATCCAAACATGGTTAACAACAGCGTTTAACGAGATTGGATATATAGCTAGCTGCTGTTTGCCTCTACCACTTGAACACAGTCTTCTGTATTACTTTCCAGTGGCACATTGCCTTATTCTAGGGGAGAAACTAGCAGGGACAAATGTTAATCTGTATCAAGTTTTTTTTTTTTGTTGCAGCGGCCCTGATGAATGCCACCCAAACTCTAAGGGTGTCCCGATGGAGGTGATGTGCTGGGCTGCGCTGTGTTTGATGGCTGCTGTGAGCATGCATATATGTCGTGTCTTTTTTTTCTGTGCGTGCACATGTGAGACTTTCCTTTATCTCTTTGTGCGCCTCTTTTTTTCTGCTGTTGCCCTGATGTTCATGTTAGTGTGAGACACTTTTGTTCCTGTTTTACTGTTCATGAATATTGCAAGAGCAGAGTGTATCTTTGTGTACGTTCGGGCAGCAGGACAGAAATGGGGTCAGGTGGTTTCTAGGAAATGATGTGACTCTTGTGTTCAGCTAAGGTTAGATCCATTTCGGTATAAGATAACGCAGGGCGCTGCCACATGATGCCCTCTCCATCGCAGGGTCTCTGATTAATCCTTACTTCTGCGCTATCTCTCCTTATGGAACTACAGACCTTCTTCCATCGCTCTCTCGCTCTCTTTCTCTCTCTCTCTCTCTCTCAGTGCTGTCATTCTATTTGACTTCATCTCTCTATCTCTCTCAGTTTCCCTCAATCCCTCCATACTGGCTCCACATATTATCTCAGTGCAATTGTGTGACAGAAAGGGACAGTCAGTTCTATCTATTTCTTTATGCTCCTAACTCCTACTTGCTATAAAATGCAACCACGCGAGTCACAGTGAGATGCCATCAGAGACACTGTGCATATATTTGACATTCACTTCATGGATTCCTTTCTCTCTATTTTTGCACTTAGTTTTGTGATCCTTCACTCCTCACACTTCAACAGCATGCATACTCACACACGGTTTGCGCTAATGACGATTCCTGCTGTCTTAATTAGAGTGAAGGACTGCAGTGGGAGGTAATTGAGTGACATCATTGTGTGCACTCAGCACTATTTCCTGGTCTGGTTGAAAAACAAAGATGCTTTAACTCACCCCACGTAGCCCATTAGCTATAGCTTATACTTCTAAATGTCAGCCTCACACAGTCCCAGAGCGACCTGCACACAGTTCTTCTCCGTCAGTCTTCTTGTGTCTCTAGCCGGCAGAAGTGATGATCGGGCCAAGTCATGGCTAACCTCGAACCTTCATTTCTGAAGTTTAGAAATGTCAAACCTATAGTGGATAGACTTTCATTGTAAAGCCATTCTCCTTATGGGAAAAGGTTAAATTACATTGCCATTTTCCCCTCCATGGTAGCTCTCCAACATAAACAGAGTTTAGTAGGAATTTTCTTATGCACCACTGTGGGAGCAGCTTAATGTTTTTTGGCACAGTTGTTGCGCTGTAAAATGATACTTCTTGGACCCTCATGGTTCACGTCACCCACTATGCACTTTTAATTTGGGCATTGATTGAGAAATTATTTTAGTTGTGTCATTAAAGTGATCAAATGTCTGCTTTTAATGCATTTATTGGAAAGAAACGGGTGTGGGAGGAGTTGCAAAGAGAACAAATGACAGTAGGTGGGTGTGGTTGAGTGATTGGGAAGCCAGCCAAAGCCTTGTTCTACAGCCAGCGAATCGTTGGGGAGCAGTCTCCCTCTCCCTGGATTCTGTTTTGTAAGGTGAGGAGCCTGATAAGAGTTGTAATTACCTCATTTTACTGCAGCAAATTGCCAGGTTTCTTAAAAGCAGACAGGCTGGCTGAGGTAATATCAGCAGTAATGAGTATTGTGATGGTTGTGGGAGGCTAGCGCTGCTTCCATCTGGATTATTGCTTGGTCACTGCTGCTGGTCTGCTGCTACAGCAAGCCTTAGTCGATCCTGGGCTCATTACTGCGAGGTATAAATGGTTTCATATTGAGTTTCTCTGCACTACGTGTTTGGAAGCCCAATAAGTATGTATGTAAGCATTAACCTTGCATAGTAAGATAATATATACACATTTGTGAATTACACAAAGTGCACGTTTTTCCAACGAAAATGCATTTTATGTTCACATAAAAAAAAAAAAAAAATCTTGGAGGAAATTTGTCCAGGGGGCTGCATGTCTTTAAAATAATGAATGTGCTTGTCTGTACTATATATGTACACACATGCAATGTTGTGTACTTTCCTTACCAAAAGGATGGTATCTTCACCGTAGGGGAGTGGGGGACAACAACAAAAATGTTGCCTTTATGATTGGTCCCTCTGAGGATACATTAAATGACGGTATATTAAAGTAACTGCAGAATTCCCTAAGCGGTGTCATCACTGCCAGACTCACTCCAAAGATGAATGTGATCATATTTCTGCTCTGTGCGTCATGAGCAGAGAGAAAACGAGACATTTGAAATGGGATATCTTTCATCGGAATGCTGAACACTGTTTCACCAGATTATGATATAATTTAACCTTTTAATGGAAATGTTAATATCCCCACTGTTTGGAAACCGATACATATGTTATGAAATATGTTGGAGATTTGCTTTGCTCCCATTGATCTGTGTCTAGCATAAACTCTATAGCCACACCATTATGTGATTTAGCTATTACCCATCTTTGCTCTTTACTGCCCTATTATTGTGTATAGAAGACGAGGAGGATTGATTGGAAGTCTTTTGCATTTATGCTAAAAGCAATTAGGTTGTTAGTTGTAATTGACCCATAGGATGGGACTAATTCTTGGTGATATTCTTCCTATCTGTCTTTGGTAATGGTTACAATATAGAATAACATTGATTTCCTCTCCTTTACATCCAGTGAGCTAGAAAATTGCTTGCAATTTGCAAGCATTAGAAGAAGAGATAGAGTTTTTTATTGGGATATTTTTTATGTAATAAGCACAGGCCAATGGGTCACATCAGAGAGCCCCGTGTGAAGCCGAGAGTTCCTCTGTCTTGCCTCCCAGACCGATGCATACAAGGAGTGTTTGTGTGTGTTTTTTGGGTGTGTCCCTTCTCCTTCTTATCCTGCATAGAGCTCATGGAGGAAGAGAAATCAAACCCCCTGTAGCCTGTCATTAACAGAAGGTAGAGAGAAAGAAAGATAAGGGGAAGGAATGGAAGCGAGAAGGCGAAAAAGAGACAGGGGGGAAGTGAAGGAGATGAAAGACTGTGGTAAATGGAAGAAGCACGCAGAGACGAGGAGGAGAACGGATGCACTGGGATTAAGGGGAGAGAAGGTGAGGGAGAAGAGGGATGGATGTGTGGGAGAGGAAAGAGGCAGGAGAAGAAGAAGGTGAAGGTAAAGAGAGAGAGAGCGAGAGGGGGTGGGTGGTGGGGTTATGATGAATTAAAGATGACACTCTCCGGCAGCCTGGTTTCTAAAGATCACTCTGTCTGCTAATGCAATGTTAATGCATGCAAATGATGTGCCTAACCTCTCTCCCCTGACCAGGAGAGGGAAAGAGAGAGTGAGAGAATGAGAGAAAGAGGGAGAAGGAGAGATGGAGCGGTGTGAAGTGGGGGTGGGGGGTTATGTACGAATGTGCTGTTTCTGTCTCAGGCCTTTAGCTGAATGAGTGACTGACCACGCAGATGTGATTAGAAGCGTGAGTCTGTTGTCACCAGCCTCTGGGTGTGCATTGGTGGGGGGGTTTCGTGTTTTCCTGCTTCCCTTCCTGTTACAAACCGGTAATAGTGGGGAAAAGAGAGTAAGAGAGTGTGGCTGCTCACCCAGTGCCGCAAGGTTGAATCTTAAGTTTTATGCGACGTGGCAGCCCAGATGTGGAAGGCCAAGAGAATGTCACCTTGCTATGATGACAGAATAATTTCATCAGGTTCTGCAGATGCTGCATGTATAATAATATGTCTGTCTTGCGAGGCATTCTCCCTAACATCTGCTGCTGATCTCACGTTGGCTTCTGTAAGTCCCCTCTTCTGTATCTCCTCTCATCTCTGAGCTTTTCCTGTTGTCTCCAAGAGCCGGTCTCCTTCCGTACCGAGAATTATATTTTCACTCAGCCAGAGCAAGTGCCTGCGAGGCGAGACCACTGTTAGTGTGTGTGAGTGTGTGTGTGTGTGTGTGTGTGTGTGTGTGTGTGTGTGTGTGTGTGTGTGTGTGTGTGATTTGTGATTTGTGAGCCTGCTCATTTATTCTGTCTGTAGCCCACCGAAGCGGGACTTGTGTATCCCATCACTCCCCGCTAATGTCTCCGAGTTTGGCAGATTATTTTGTGTTCAATTTTCAAATCAGCCACGTTGTCATTGCTGTCTTCAGGGAGACATAGAAGTAACGTATTTCTTTTGATGTATTTCTGTTGGCTGTTCTGTATCTTCTATTTAAAGCGAAACAGCCTTCAGTACGAGTGACACCGCTTTAGTGTGGCGCGGATTAGAAGCGTCTCACATCTATGTTCCCAAGGATTGTCTTCTCTGTTGAACACGGTGACTCAATCAAAGACATCACTTCATTCATATTCTTTTCACCCTGAAGCAGTGCTGTGCCACAAACCCAGTTTCCGTTTTCAAATCAGCTCAATGATCTTGTCCACGTTGGCCTTGACCTGATCTTGTCATCCAATTTTTTTGTGGTGATTTCCCAGGTTGAAGTGAGTGAACAGTGTCTGTCTGTGTCAAAAACTTCCACACAATTTGTTTAGAAAACACTTCACTCTGTCAACATTTTTCCCTTTTTATTCATAAATCCCCCGAGTGGACGACTGATTGGTTTGGGAGACGCAGCAGCCTTTTCTCATGTTTGTTTGTCACTTTGTGTTCAGCCCTGTATTAAGATGCCAGGCTCAGCAGGCTACCATGGGGCTTCATCATTGTTAAGTGCTCATTTCAATCCCGCTGATTTCTTCTTTTGGTTTTTCATCTCTGTCTTTCCCTCTGTCTGTCCATTCCCGTCCCTATCTCCCTCTCTTGGTCTCCCATCTTGAATCAGTTGCCGAGAACAGATACACCCCTCTTAAATAATGTTGTTCAAGGCCCCCGGATCTTATTTCAGTGTCTTGCTACAATCACAAAGAGAAGCCCCTCTCACCCCAGCATCCAGCATCTGGACATGATTGTCTCATTGAATTACAAAGTGTACCAGCATCCTTGAACAGGAGGACATAGAAGAGGGGGAGGGCAGGAGGGGGGTAAAGGACAGATGAATGGGAAATATGTGTTATGGGGTGGAAAGGGAAATCTGCAGAGAATTGTCTGCCGTATTGACTAAGGAGCCATGCTTCAGAGAGGCGCTTCAGCACATGTTCTATCGACCAGCAGCCATACAATCAGACCGACATAGCCACAAAGACAATCATACACAGACATGTTGCCATTTATGCATATAATAATAGTCCTACGAAAAGACTCGGAAAGGATGGAGAGATGGCGATCTAGATGTTCTTTGGGCCAAATGCGAGCGTTCATGTGATGAATCATGCGACTGCTTGCTGACGTGTAATTGTGTGAAGAGGGCTGCCTTATCGATCTGGTGCACAAGGTCCCATCAATGTTTAATGCAGTCTCTCTCGCTCTTTCATTTCTCTCCCTCCCTCTCTCTGTATCTGTGGAAACAGCCTACCATTTGGTATTGATCTACCACTTGCAACTAATGAGAAGGAGCTGTGCTTTCTGGCATTGGAAGCTGTAGGCCTTCGGTCGAGCCTTTGTTTTGGCTCTGCTTGAGACTTCTGGGTTTAGACTCGTACGCTGTTAGTGTATCAGCTTCAGTGAGCCTTACACAATGAGACAACCCACTTCTGTTGTATGTTTTAGAGTAACTATAGTGTTCTGCAATGTACTCACAATACATCTCCTGGCCTTGTAGCTCTTTGAATCCATTCAAGGCAAGCTGCCCTGACACCTACAAGCTATTGTTTTCCAATTGATTTATAATATAGTCAACATTAGGCTCTCTATATTAATAATTTTCCCACAGACTGAACTGCTAGTGAACCTGGCTGTGTTTAATTTATTGGAGCTTGCAGGTGGAGCTGACATAGCAGAATATGAATGCAGGAGAAAACACTCTGGGCTACCCTCCAAACATAAGGGACTACAGCGAGCTGTTGTCTTTACTTGTATTCCAATGAGAGGGTAACGGGAGGTGCGGTCAGATATAACTGCGATCAGAATCACAGGGCCATGGACAGGGAGGACTAATAGTTTTTACGAGGGTTTTATAGACTAAGCTGAGCAGTAACCCAGCGTTAAGCTACTAGAACCCACATACAGACTGTCTTAAAATACAAATGTATATAACAATGTATATTAATTTGTTTCTGTACCTTTTAAAAAATTAAATTAAAAAAGAAACCTAACTTTTTTTTAAGCCCATGTCATAGGATGAATTAGTATTTCACTAATAAACCAAACCTCTTGTAATTTTGAAAGAGCCGTCTTTTCTAATTAATGTGGGTTGCTCATTTTAAAATAAAACTCTTCAAATCCACTTATGATTAAATGGATGAATAACCTACAAAACAGCTCATTTAAAACTCACACACAGACATACACGTACACAAGGGACCTTTTCCAAATCCCCAGAGCCAGTGGACAGGTGGGCGGGCCACCGCATCACGGCTGTGTGAGCCCCACCCTGTTGCTAATAACCACTTAGAATACTCCATTTACTCATCTGCTACTCTGATATTCTGCTAATGGTAGGCATTAGGTCACATGACACAACTCACCCGTCCCTCCCATGGGCTTTTGACCTTTTTTGTCTCCTTCCTACACCATCTTGTGCTTCCTTCACCCCTCCTTTCCTTTTAAAAGGAAATGGGAAATGGCCAACCAATGCCTGTGTGATTTGACTAAAGCTTCTGTGATTTCCCCTGAGAAAGGGTTGGCAGTCCCCACAACGCTGGCTGGCGCTGAGGGCTGTTTCATGCTCCTATCTCCCCAGCTGACAGCAAGTCGGGCAAGCGGGCTGGAGCTTGCTGGCTGGCTGGCTGTGGAAACTAGACAAGACAAGGCTGATCTTAGGGAAATTGAAATACTCTGATGGAAGCCGGGTGTGAACAAGGCTGTCACTGTAGGTGTACACAGAAAATTGCTCTCTGAGTTGGCTGGTGTGTGTGTGTGTGTGTGTGTGTGTGTGTGTGTGTGTGTGTGTGTGTGTGTGTGTGTGTGTGTGTGTGTGTGTGTGTGTGTGTGTGTGTGTGTGTGTGTGTGTGTGTGTGTGGCTTAATGTGTATCTGTGCGAGTGCTTGTGTGCAGCTGAATTACCTGGGCTAATTGGTTTCATGTCTGAGGACAGTTTCTCCCAGTAAGTAGAGATTGAGAATGAAAGGGCTTTTTCTTTCCTACTGGTTCCTTGTCACTCATCGTGTACTTGTTTTTTTACCAAGACCACTTGAACTGCAGAAGACGAGCTTTGAGTGCTTCATCATTTGGAATGATTTCTAAATCACTGCAAGTTCAGTCGGATTCCAAATAAGCAACAGCTGCGGGTTTGTGCTTCCTGTGGAGGAGTGGGTTAAGGGAGGGCGCTGAGGGCCGGAACCTCTTCTTGAACGCAGACGACGTCTGCTGGTTGTGTCTTTGCATTCAGTCAGAGTGAGATGTCTCGTTATCAACAACACGTGTGGGCGTCGCTAGCCGACCGTGTGCTGTGACAGTGGAAGATGTCCAAGCCAACACAGCAACACAGCAACCGCAGTTCCTCTGAACATTCCCACACACCCTCCTTATCTACTGCAGATCATGATCACCCAGACATACCAGTCCCTCCTCTGTCTGTTTTTTTTACAACAAAAAAGATTGAGATTGGCAGAGGGCACCACGTGGAATATGCCCTTCTTCACTCTCTATGAGACGGACGGCTTAGGCCAGAGTCTGTTACTGGGGAAATTATGAATCTATCATTACACTGCTAAGGCCAACATGTCACCCAGTCCATCACTCTATAGATCTGTGTGTGTGTGAGAGAGAGTAAGGTTCATAATAACTGTCATCCTTCTCTCTTCTTTCCTGGAGCTATATCGGGTTTCCAGATTCCAGTGTGCCACAAGGCAGATATTAATCAAAACGGGGCTGACAAACTTCTTGGGTGAGCTGCCAGACTTATTTGTCTGCGGTGTGTCACTGCGGATGAGTCAGATGTAATCTTTGTCTTATATTTCATAGATAGGGGACCAGATAAAACACCTTGTATAATACAAGTCCAAAGTGTGGTATATAACTTAAAATCTCCTCTGTTCTCCAATGGCAAATTTCTGAGGTTCTAACATTTCATTGTCTCATTTTTGTTTGCATCCAGTGCACCATACGCTACAGGTGCATCTTGTACATTGTGTGCCATACTCACAGAGTAACTCAAGACATCTTTGCACACTGCATGCGTTGGGAATGTATTACATTACTGTGGGTTTAGAAGAACTGACAGAAGAGTACAGGGCAAACAAGTTTTCAGGGATGGTCCTTGCTTTTAGACGACAAAGTTCTTTCAGCAATGGCCTCGCCTTGAAGGGCTCCCTCGGCATTTGTGAAACCGCTTTCTTTGGGTTAACAACATGAATAAGTACAGCACTCACCTCACACGCATGCAAACCCATACAGTGTTTCTCATGTGCTCACTGACAAAATACAAAAATATCCACTCCATTTCTCAAAAGACTGCATACAAATGCATGCGCTCGCACAAACAAAGGCAGGATGCACATAGTGTAGTTTTGTGCTGTCACGGAGAGAACACAATACAAAGCTCAGCATTTACCAGCATGACAGAGTCTCTCAGACATTCCTTCCAGCAAAGTGCCAAAGCTTTGTTTCCGTGTCTCTTGTCTTAACAGAAGTCGAGCAGAGATGGATGAAACGCTTTGAAGGATTCATCTCCTCTCTGTTCATCAATGATTGTGTCAAGCGATCACTGGGGCTTGAATGCGGTTCAACTCAGTGGAATGATACTCAAAATAGCTTTTCTGAGGCTAACCGCTGTCTTTGTCTCTCTCTACCTCTTTTTCTTTCTTCTCTGCAGAGACCGTGATGGACACTCGCGTGGCTACCGCTGAACTGGGCTGGACGGCGTATCCTAATTCTGGGGTGAGTCCTTATTTGTCAACGTATACACATCCTGACAAAAAAAAAATGGTTTCAGAAGTTTCTGTTCAAACTCTTTCTGTTGGGAGGAAGAAACACGGTGTGTGCATACAGATCTACTGTCAGCCAGACAAATAGACAGGAAGGCAGGCAGGATGGGAGTATAGACTTAAGTAGTGCCCAATGAAGCTCCTATTATGGGTATTATTTTCTCTCTGTCCCAGCTCGTAATGACTTAATGACATAATGGGTCCACGTAAGCCCCAGACACAGTACCTAAGTCCCTGTAAATGGAGGCTGGGGGGATACCATAGACATAATGATACAGTAATGATACATTTATGCAGGGAAGTGGAGGTATTAGGATGAAACAGGGAAGGAGGAGCTAAGAGGATGGAAACGCTCAGGGCTCTTCAGATTTTAGGGGAACTATTTTCAACTTTCCGGTAGTTTCATGCACATAAAAAGAGTTGAAAGGAGGAAAGTGCAAAGTCATCACAATGGGGACAGTGTTGTTTTTTTTCTGAAAGAACCACACTATCAGAAGTATGATTGCCCTATTACACTAATGGACTTAAATATAATTTTAAGGCCTTGTTCTCTGTGCGGTAAATCAATAATTAAATCAGCTCCATAGACCAACAATGACAGCATGGATTCATCAGGACAGACGATGACTGTTTCCTGTGTGTTCTGGGTCTTTTGGTCTTTACGAAGCATTTTACAGACGTGTAAAGGGAGCTTTTATTGCTTTTGCACAGAGCTTTAGCTCTGTTTAAACATTGGAGAGTATGGCAGTCCACGCTTTTTGTTCTCTCCCCAAAGGAGTACTAACTAAAACAACCTGGACCCTGGAATAACCTTGTGTGTTCATTTTATGTAATGTGTGTGTGTGTGTGTGTGTGTGTGTGTGTGTGTGTGTGTGTGTGTGTGTGTGTGTGTCCACAATCATAACAGGATCTTACAGCTGAGATCTTGCTTATGTCTGCTGCTGTATGAATAACATGCATCCTAATGTATTGATACATACTACATACCAAATATAGTTATATAGTTTTCTATGATTTTTTTTTTACTGTATGTAAATACAGCAAGATTAAGTTTAAGATAAGATGAGTAGCCAGTGAGCAGACTGTCTTCACCAGAAGAAAACTTTAAATGAACAACTGAGTTTTTGTTGCAGATCGGCCAGTTAAATTGCATTTTGATTTCCAAATTTTAGTTGGTGAGCATGCATAACTTGACACCTCACAGCAAATTCATTATTTAGCGGTCTTGCTTTATTTTTTGCTGTTTTAAGAATTCCACACTTTTTTGCACATCCGTCTTTGCACCAAACCCTGAGATTCTGAGTTCTTCTTTCGAGGAGATCTTACACCCGGTGCTGTTCACCCTGCATACTGTGAAAGGATCAGTTGGGTCAGCACTTACACACTTACATAATATGCAATGGAATACATTAGATTCCCCCCCATGAATCAGCCTCACACTGTCAAACCTTTTTTTCCACTGTCAAGAGAAAATATCCAGTGAGACCCACACAGCAGAGACATCTACGGTGATATTTCTATCGAAGCCTGTTCAGTTCAGCAAGCCTCCAGGCGCAGAGCGCCTCCTGTCTGTGGTGAGCATCGCGTTTGAGGTTCCTGGCGTAAAGGTGGAGGCAGCGAGACCCTCTGTAGAAAGAATACACTCTTACCCTTCACTGGAAGAACTCACCACCTCACACGGCTGCCTTGACCTTACTGCTTGTGTGTGAGTGATGCAGCGTGATGTGTAAAAAAATGCACAGTCTCTCACGCACACATAAGCATGTGCACTTTAATACACACACACTATTTTCGGCAGGTTTTTAATGAATGGATTTCTGTTGCATGAGATTTAAATATGTAACTATTTCAAACCTGCAATATCCGATCATTTCCATGTACAACACTCCCCCTTGGTGGTTGCTGGTACACCCGTTTGTGTACTATATCAGCTGATTCGGAAATCCAGTATTTAATTGATAATCAGATATATTTTGCATAATGTATTCCATCTCAGCTTACTCTAACTCATAGGCATGACTGTAGCCTATATCGGTGTCATTTGTAAAAAAATATACATACTGTACTCATTTTGATAATCATGTGTAACTTTTGATATAGCCTGTGGCTATGTGGTCAATTGTTGTCTTTGCAAACTTGATAACTGCCTCTTTAGCACACACAAGGGATAAGGCACACACACACACACACACACACACACGCACGCACACACTAGGGTTGTCCCCGTGCTATTCGATACATCTCATTAATTTTCTTTAGTAACTGCTCCTTCAGGAGTTCATAAGAAGTGTGTATGTGTGTTGGTGTTTGGCTGACCAGAAGGGTTAATTCTGAAGGATTACAGAAGCAGTGTCATTAGTTCCAGTGGTGTAAACACGAGGACATATCAGGGTTGGCCGTGTGAATGTATAATGGAGCGACAGTATGCAAATGCACACTCTTGTATGAGCATCTGTTGGAGAGGAGAGCAGTGTTCCCTCTAAGCTGCGCGCGTGCGCGGCCGCGCAGGCCAGTCGAAGGGGCCGCGCAATAGATTTTTCAGACCGCACACATTTTTCTGACCGCACAAACGATTTTTTTTCAGGGGTTAAAAATATTTTTTGCGGCAGTGTTTCTGAGATAGGAGAGAGCCATCTCCTCAATAATACGATCTTTGATGTGACGTGTCGAGTCTTCTTGGCCAATCAGCGTCCCGTTTCTCGACATGCGCTCTCTGTACCTCTGCTAGCGCTCTGCCTCCGTTAGCACCCCCCACCCCTGCTGTCATCCTCCGGGCGCCAGGAGTGAAGCTCGCCCAGAGCGCCACATGAGCTCGGGCCGGTGCTGTTTAGGCTCCTCTTGGCGGGCCCTGCTCCAGCAGTTATAGGCTACCATGGCGAAAAGAAAGGCAGAGCAGGCGCCCCAGAAAAAGGTCTGCCTAACGTTCAAACATGAGGGGCTAGATGAAATAGTCCAAACTGACACACGTAGGATGAAACTTTCAGACATATTTAAATATGAAGAATATGAAGTTATTAAATTGTTTATATAGGCTACCTTTAAGAAAAATTACACCATGTCAATTTAATAGGCCTATACTTATTGTTAAGCACTGCATTAGCATTTTTCTTTCAATGCAGTTCCACTTAAATGTTGTACCTGCTGAGAAATGACTAAACACCTTTGATATTTTTTTTTTGATACTTTTGTTTTAACCAGTCATAACCTCCCCTTATTGAAGTTCAACAAAGATCCTTTAAGTTCAACTAAACTGACTGGTAAAACACCATCATTAAAATGTTCCCAAAGTCCAGCCATTATAAAGGATATTGAATAAATATCAACCTTGTATACATATTGATGCATTTGCTGTCATCTCTTTGAATCCCCTATGGCTAACGCAGGCTTGTGGTCATTTTCGGCAGATCGCGTGGTTGCGAATTGCTCACAGTGCTGAAATGTTCGCTCAGAAAAAAAAAGAATTTGCTCAGTGCTGAAAAAAATTAGAGGGAACATTGGAGGAGAGCCCTGAAGGAAAACAGATATATGTACAGAAAACTAAATTATGATATTCCTTCATAATGTGCATTCTAGCTCCAGCTTTTATTGTTTCATTTAAGTTGGATATATTATTTCTTTCCCTCTGTGGACTTTCACCTCCAATGTATTTTTAACTCTGCTCTGTCTCACTTCCATCGTTATAAGTCCTGTTACTCTCTGACATTCTCTTACACACATCCTTACTACTTTATGATGAATAGAATATGAACTCCCAGAGAGTCAAATGGCTCTCGACCTTGCCGTGTGCAATGTGACAGAGCACACATGAAAGACTGTGAAACGGACACAGACACACTGGCATTGCTAATGTAGATTTGCATGCTCTTATATTGTGATTATGCTCAGTTATTAACGGTAACTCGGTTTCTGAAACATCATCTTAATGTTGAACCTCAGTTCAGTTTATTCACAACACAGTTCAAATTAAATTAAAATCATATGACACCAGCCTAAACATTGAATAAATAGGTAAGACATAATAAATAAATACACTCAAACATGGGTTTCTTCATCAGGTTAATCGATTCAAAGAAAATGAGTTAAAGGGGACATAGTTGCTCATTTTCAGGTTTGTACTTGTATTTTAGGTTTTTATTAGAAAATGTGTTTATTCTTTCATGTTCACTGTCTGTCTCAATATACCTGTTTTCAAGCTGTGGGTGGAGATACTCACATATATTGTAGTATGTATTGTATATTCTAATGAACTGCATGTGACATTGTGACATAGATGTCACATGTTTTTGGAACAACTAACTGGGTTGCCTTATTTTAGACCTACATATCATGTTAAGTTAAATACAATTAAACAACATCTGTCTGGACATGGTAGGCAGGCAGAAATCTGATTACTCGCCAATTCAATGTGGGTTTTAGAGCTGTCGAACTTTTGTTGTGGACCTAATTGTGTTATCTGATTTCCTGCTTGATTTCTCACAGTAATCTGGTTTCCTGTGTGCAGGATGTAAGACTTGACACAGGAAGGTGACAAATCAGGGTATTGTATCACAATAATTTAAGGGAATTTTATGAGGAAAGGAGAGTAAAATGAGAATGAAGAACAGCAGAAGAGCAAGGCTGTGTGTCCATGAGGTGCTTTAAAGAGCAGGATAGTGCAGGAGAAGCGCCAGAAGAAATGCTACGAGATGCTGTGAGCCTCGTAATGTTAACTTGCCTGGAGCTCTATGGTGTACCACAGGGAAATATATAGATACTAGAACCATAAAGGCACATGAAGGAAGAGTCAGCGCTCAGCCCATATGCGCCGATATATTATTCTATATGTCTCTCCTGTCATATTTTCTATGAGCTTTTCTCCCTTCTTCGCCATTACAAGCAGTGATGACAACTTATTAAGACCCCTGTTTTAACTGGAGATGTTTAGAGGTGGCCAAAACAGGGCGAGTTCCCTGAAACCGCCCCAAAAATGTGGATGACTGAAAAAATGTGGATGACTGAAAAAATGCTTTCATTTGAGAGGGAGCGGATGGGATTAGGGGAGTGTAGAGTGACGAACAGAGCAAGGGGGGCCGAGAGTGAGGGATGAGAGGAGCTGGGAGAAAAAAACAGAAGCGATGGCGGAGGAGCTGAAAAGGGTTGCAGGATCAGCAAAGGGGTGCGAGAAAGGACGGAGAAACTGGAGCGAGAGAG